>NW_023365769.1:38989-40141 GCF_000003815.2 Branchiostoma floridae
CCCCCCCCCGGAAAATATGTTGGGGGGGCGTCCCCCCCCAAAAAATCAAGCTGAAACCTTGTGTATTTTTTTTTGATGATGGAAATATCATAAAATCAAGCTATGCAAGAAATGGCGTTTCAGAGAGTCCCGATTTCAACATTTCGCCAGACCTCCCTTGTGACGGCTGCGTCTTTGGCGCAGGACAATATTTTGCTGTAGCGTTGCTCTGAAAAATCTTTTAAACCAATAGAAATTGTACTATCGTACTTAGCTTAGTTTACAAGCAGAAAGTGCCACTAAAATGCAGGACATGACGTTTCAGACGGTCAAGATTTTAAAATTTTCTCCGGACCTCCCAAGCGATGACTTTTGCCTCCGGTACTCACAACGACATGGTGAAAATTTGTGCGTGGTAGCTTATGTCATCGCCCTCAAACATCTTTTTCTTTGACAAAAATGGCATAACATTTAGCATAGTCTACCAGCAAAATTTGTCCCTCAAAATACAGAAAATGTCATTTCAGAGGGTGCAGATTTCGAAATTTCCCAAGACCAAGAAACCTTGCGACAGCTCGCACCTTCTGCACTCGAAATCGTAAAAATATTTTGGGGCATAGCCCTCGCTAAAACCATGTGTCTTTCTAACAGAATTGCCATCAAATTTTGCTTAGTCTGGCAGCAAAATTTCCCCGTCAAAACGCAGGAAATGCCGTTTTAGAGGGTCTAGGTTTCAAATTTTCCCGGGGGAGCATGCCCCCAGACCCCCCTAGCGTGGTCGCGCCTAAGGTGCGACGGGTAGCGACCAAGGTATGACCAAGGTATGACCAAGGTATGGCCAAGGTAAAACCAAGGTATGACCAAGGTATGACCAAGGTATGACCAAGGTATGGCCAAGGTATGACCAAGGTATGACAAAGGTATGGCCAAGGTAAGACCAAGGTATGACCAAGGTATGACCAAGGTATGACCAAGGTATGGCCAAGGTATGACCAAGGTATGACAAAGGTATGACCAAGGTATGACCAAGGTATGGCCAAGGTATGACCGAGGTATGGCCAAGTCATGACCAAGGTATGGCCAAGGTATGGCCAAGGTATGACCAAGGTATGACCAAGGTATGACCAACGTATGACCAAGGTATGGCCAAGGTATGACCAAGGTATGACCAAG
>NW_023365769.1:40241-42397 GCF_000003815.2 Branchiostoma floridae
GGTATGACCGAGGTATGGCCAAGTCATGACCAAGGTATGGCCAAGGTATGGCCAAGGTATGGCCAAGGTAAGGCCAAGGTATGACAAACGTATGGCCAAGGTATGGCCAAGGTATGACCAAGGTATGGCCAAGGTATGGCTATTAAAGGTATGGCTATGACTATGGGTAACAGTGCACACCCCAGTTCTTCCGCGACCGGTATGGCCAAGATTTGGCCAAGGTATGACCAAGATATGGCCAAGGTATGGCCAAGGTAAGAACCAAGGTATGACCAAGGTATGGCCAAGGTATGGCCAAGGTATGACCTAGGTATGGCCAAGGTATGACCAAGGTATGACCAAGGTATGGCCAAGGTATGACCAAGGTATGGCCAAGGTATGGCCAAGGTATGGCCAAGGTATGACCAAGGTATGACCAAGGTATGACCAAGGTATGGCCAAGGTATGGCCAAGGTATGACCAAGGTATGACCAAGGTATGACCAAGGTATGACCAAGGTATGACCAAGGTATGACCAAGGTATGGCCAAGGTATGGCCAAGGTATGGCGAAGGTATGGCCAAAGTATGGCCAAGGTATGACCATGGTATGACCAAGGTATGGCCAAGGTATGACCAAGGTATGACCAAGGTATGGCCAAGGCATGACCAAGGTATGACCAAGGTATGGCCAAGGTATGACCAAGGTATAGCGAAGGTACGGCCAAGGTATGACCAAGGTATGAATAAGGTATGACCAAGGTATGACCAAGGTATGACCAAGGTATGGCCAAGGTATGACCAAGGTATGACCAAGGTATGGCCAAGGTATGACCAAGGTATGACCAAGGTATGGCCAAGGTATGGCTATCAAAGGTATGGCTATGACTATGGGTAACGGTGCACATCCCAGTTCTTCCGCGACCGGTATGGCCAACATTTGGCCAAGGTATGACCAAGTCATGGCCAAGGTATGACCAAGGTATGACCAAGTTATTACCAAGGTATGACCAAGGTATGCCCAAGGTATGCCCAAGGTATGACCTAAATATGGCCAAGTTATGACCAAGGTATGACCAAGGTATGGCCAAGGTATGACCAAGGTATGACAAAGGTATGATCAAGGTATAACCAAGGTATGGCCAAGGTATGACCAAGGTATGGCCAAGGTTTGGCCAAGGTATGACCAAGGTATGGCCAAGGTATGACCAAGGTATGGCCAAACTATGGCCAAGGTATGACCAAGGTATGACCAAGGTATGACCAAGGTTTGACCAAGGTATGACCAAGGCATGGCCAACGTATGGCCAAGGTATGGCCAAGGTATGACCAAGGTATGACCAAGGTATGACCAAGGTATGGCCAAAGTATGACAAAGATATGACCAAGGCATAAACAAGGTATGACCAAGGTATGACCAAGGTATAGCCAAGGTATGGCCAAGGTATAGCCAAGGTATGACCAAGGCATGACCAACGTATGACCAAGGTATGACCAAGGTATGACCAAGGTATGGCCAAGGTATGACCAAGGTATGACCAAGGTATGACCAAGGTATGGCCAAGGTATGGCCAAGGTATTGCCAAGGTATGACCAAGGTATGACCAAGGTGTGACCAAGGTATGACCAAGGTATGACCAAGGTATGACCAAGGTATGACCAAGGTATGACCAAGGTATGACCAAGGTATGACCAAGGTATGACCAAGGTATGACCAAGGTATGACCAAGGTATGACCAAGGTATGACCAAGGTATGACCAAGGTATGACCAAGGTATGACCAAGGTATGACCAAGGTATGACCAAGGTATGACCAAGGTATGACCAAGGTATGACCAAGGTATGACCAAGGTATGACCAAGGTATGACCAAGGTATGACCAACGTATAACCAAGGTTTCACCAAGGTTTAACCAACGTATGACCGACTTATATCCACGGTGTAGCCACGGATTGACCAAGTATGACCAAGGAATGACCCGGTTTTCACCAAGTATTAGCCACAGAGGAGCTAAACAGGAGCCACTTAGGAACCACGCATTAACCACGGAGGACCCACACAGGAACCACAGATGATCCACCGAGGAACCACGGAGGAACCACGTAGGAACCACGCAGCAACAACTCAGCAACTACGCAGGATCTACTCACGAACTACATACCAACTACACATGAGCCAC
>NW_023365769.1:43423-45161 GCF_000003815.2 Branchiostoma floridae
TAATCTCCAAGCAGATTCCTCCGGTGGCATAAAACAGTAACATAAGCTGGGGAAGGACTTCAGCCGGCAGAGGGGTAAAATTGGCCACCGCGGAATCTGCAACAGAACGGAAGGGTCAAAGGCAGCGGGAGGAGCTTAATTTTATGGATGACATCCGCGTGTGCATTGATTTTCGCCTGTTCTAAACAAAAAACTGACCACATGTCACCCGGTAGCATTACTAGCGATTAGAATTTTATGCTTGCAAGAGGATCTGCTCTTCGGGGTATGAGGTAATCTCCAAGCAGATTCCTCCGGTGGCATGAAACAGTAACATAAGCTGGGGAAGGACTTCAGCCGGCAGAGGGGTAAAATTGGCCACCGCCATACCTTGGCAAAATCTTGCCCATACTTTGGCCGTACCTTGGTCATACCTTGGTCATACCTTGGCCATACCTTGGTCATACCTTGGCCATACCTTGGTCATACCTTGGCCATACCTTGGTCATACCTTGGTCATGACTTGGCCATACCTTGGTCATACCTTGGTCATACCTTGGTCATACCTTGGCCATACCTAGGTCATACCTTGGTCATACCTTGGCCATACCTTGGTCATACCTTGGCCATACCTTGGCCATACCTTGGCCGTACGTTGGTCATACCTTGGCCACACCTTGGCCATACCTTGTTCATACCTTGGCCATACCTTGGTCATACCTTGGCCATACCTTGGTCATACCTTGGTCATTCCTTGGTCATACCTTGGTCATACCTTGGCCATACCTTGGTCATACCTTGGTCATACCTTGGTCATACCTTGGTCATACCTTGGTCGTACCTTGGCCATACCTTGGTCATACCTTGGTCATACCTTGGTCATACCTTGGTCATATCTTGGCCATACTTTGGTAATACCTTGGTCATACCTTGGTCATACCTTGGCCATACCTTGGCCATACCTTGGCCATACCTTGGTCATACCTTGGTCATACCTTGGTCATATCTTGGCCATACTTTGGTAATACCTTGGTCATACCTTGGTGATACCTTGGTGATACCTTGGCCATACCTTGGTCATACCTTGGCCATACCTTGATCATACCTTGGCCATACCTTGGTCATACCTTGGCCATACCTTGGTCATACCTTGGTCATACCTTGGTCATACCTTGGCCATACCTTGGCCATACCTTGAACATACGTTGGTTATACCTTGGTCATACCTTGGTCATACCTTGGTCATACCTTGGCCATACCTTGGTCATACCTTGGTCATACCTTGGTCATACCTTGGTCATACCTTGGTCATACCTTGGTCATACCTTGGTCATACCTTGGTCATACCTTGGCTATACCTTGGTCATACCTTGGTCATACCTTGGTCATACCTTGGTCATACCTTGGTCATATCTTGGTCATACCTTGGTCATACCTTGATCATACCTTGGTCATACCTTGGCCATACCTTGGCCATACCTTGTTCATACCTTGTTCATACCTTGGCCATACCTTGGTCATACCTTGGCCATACCTTGGTCATACCTTGGTCATACCTTGGTCATACCTTGGTCATACCTTGGTCATACCTTGGTCATACCTTGGTCATACCTTGGTCATACCTTGGCCATACCTTGGTCATGACTTGGCCATACCTTGGTCATACCTTGGCCATACCTTGGTCATACCTTGGTCATACCTTGGTCATATCTTGGCCATACTTTGGTAATACCTTGGTCATTATTAAACATTGAGTTCT
>NW_023365769.1:45261-56320 GCF_000003815.2 Branchiostoma floridae
AGAACAGGCTCCCCAGATATCCGAAAAAGGATTGCAGTATTCAACTTCCAACCAAGAGTCCTTTCTAATGATACCATAGTTTGCCTATTTCGGACACTTTTTAAAAATCGACATTTTGGCTCGCGGTTACGGGGACTTAGCTTTAAACGGGAATAACTCGGCAACAACAAGAGATATCCGAAAACGGATTGCAGTGTTCAACTCCCCACCAAGAGACCTTTTTAATGATACCATAGTTTGCCTATTTCGGACACTTTTAAAAATCGACATTTTGGGTTACTGTAATCGGTGCTTAGCTTTAAACGGGAATAACTCGGCAACAACAAGAGATATCCGAAAACGGATTGCAGTGTTCAACTTCCCACCAAGAGACCTTTCTAATGATACCATAGTTTGCCTATTTTGGACACCTTTTAAAAATCGACATTTTGGGTCGCGGTTACGAGGACTTAGCTTTAAACGGGAATAACTCGGCAACAACAAGAGATATCCGAAAACGGATTGGAGTTTTCAACTCCCCACCAAAAGACCTTTCCAATGATACCATAGTTAGCCTATTTCGGACACTTTTGAAAAATCGACATTTTGGGTAGCGGATACGGGGACTTAGCTTTAAACGAGAATAACTCGGCAACAACAAGAGATATCCGAAAACGGATTGCAGTATTCAACTTCCCACCAAGAGACCTTTCCAATGATTCCATAGTTTGCCTATTTCGGACACTTTTTAAAAATCGACATTTTGGGTTACTGTTATCGGTGCTTAGCTTTAAACGGGAATAACTCGGCAACAACAAGAGATATCCGAAAACGGCTTGCAGTGTTTAACTCCCCACCAAGAGACCTTTCCAATGATACCATAGTTTGCCTATTTAGGACACTTTTCAAAAATCGACATTTTGGGTCGCGGTTACGGGGACTTAGCTTTAAACGGGAATAACTCGGCAACAACAAGAGATATCCGAAAACGGATTGCAGTGTTCAATTCCCCACCAAGAGACCTTTCCAATGATACCATAGTTAGCCTATTTCGGACACTTTTTAAAAAATCGACATTTTGGGTTACTGTAATCGGTGCTTAGCTTTAAACGGGAATAACTCGGCAACAACAAGAGATATCCGAAAACGGATTGCAGTGTTCAACTCCCCACCAAGAGACCTTTCCAATGATACCATAGTTTGCCTATTTCGGACACTTTTCAAAAATCGACATTTTGGGTTACTGTCATCGGTGCTTAGCTTTAAACGGGAATATGTCGGCAACAACAAGAGATATCCGAAAACGGATTGCAGTGTTCAACTCCCCACCAAGAGACCTTTCCAATGATACCATAGTTTGCCTATTTCGGACACTTTTTAAAAATTGACACTTTGGGTTATTGTAATCGGTGCTTAGCTTTAAACGGGAATAACTCGGCAACAACAAGAGATATCCGAAAACGGATTGCAGTGTTCCACTCCCCACCAAGAGACCTTTCCAATGAAACCATAGTTTGCCTATTTCGGACACTTTTGAAAAATCGACATTTTGGGTAGCGGTTACGGGTACTTAGCTTTAAACGGGAATAACTCGGCAACAACAAGAGATATAAAATAAGTTAAGATCATATAGATTATTCAAAACTGCATACAATGAAGAAAAATATCTAAGTAACGAAAATATGAGGGACAGGAATGCTGCCACACGACTAAGGATTAGCTGCCATAAACTTCATATTGAAACAGGAAGGCATACTCGCACCCCTCTCGAACAAAGACTGTGCAAACATTGTAATTTAGATAGAATAGAGGACGAACGCCATTTTGTAGTAGAGTGCAGATTGTATACCGTCGAGGGAGATGAACTGTATAAGGTTATACAAAACCAATTTCCTTATTTCATACATCTAAGTTCTGTAGAAAAATTCATATTCATAATGCAACTAGACAAACCATCGATCATAAAACATATCTGCTCTTTTATCTCCACTATAACAGAAAAGCGAGGAGAAGTTGAATTTATCCAGCAATAGTCTAATTTTGTATTTGTGACCTGTATCTTTTTAACATGTCTTGTTGTGACCTGTACTTAGCCCAGTGTGGCAAAAATGTGCAATAAAGGTCTTCATTCATTATATAACACATAGAATTCCAACCAGCCGGGTGTTGACAAGTTTTCCAGATGTTGACCAATTGACCAATCAGGATCAGGGATATACAAGCAGACACGGAAAAAGTTCAAAATCGCACTGGCCGCCTTTTAAACGCGTCGGACGTGTAGGATTCGATCAGTGTCGCACTTGGCTTGCGCAGAGAATGCTGGTGAGATCTCATCGCTTGGCCATGATATGCAGGTAAGGGACTTCGCAAGGCTTGGAGAGCAGCAGCTTGGCCGGGCCAGCAAAGAAGAAGGCAGGACGGACAAAAATAGTGACTCCGAAGAGAGCAAATGCGCAGACACGTATATCTAACGTTATAATTTTATATTAAAATATCTAATATATGATAGTAAGTTTTATGACACGCTTTCCTTCGGTGTACACGGTGTTCCATTCGGTGGTTATAGAAGTCGACCATGAGTAACGGCACCGGAAAGCGGGTCATTGACCCTTAATTCATGTCACGTTTTAAATAAGATGGGATGGCTAACAGAAATTTTTGCACTCGTTCATGCAGGAGTTTTCTTTGATAGGCAGATCATTAGAGTGCCTACCCGGAGTAATACATGAATGACACGGCAAAGGTATTTGGCTAGTTTGGGTCGATAAATCTTTGCTTCACTCACCTTATATGTATTGCACAGCCGTCAACTTTGCAGGTGTGAAGTCCAAGGCCGCCGATGTCATGCATGTATACGTAGACGGGATGATACTCGTCAGTGACCTGTGGAGTCAATAACCCTTTTACAGAAGTCAGAACGCACGTGCGATGACAGGAATTCAAGGTAAATATGTCAAAGGGTAAGGCCCACAAAAAGTAAACAAAACCCGTCTTGACGTTCTTGTGCAAATGGAAAACAATGGTCGAGACAATGGCCTTACTCTTTGACATATTACCTAGAAGTCCTGTCGCCGCACATGCGTCCTGACTTCCGTAAAAAGGTTTATCTCGGCTTGTCGTATTGCACAACCGTGAACTCTGCAGGTGTTAATTCCAAAGCCGTGGACTTCACGGTTGTAGACGCACAAATTCCATCCTGAGCGGTCTATATAGCGTCTCGGTTTCGTTGTCTTGCACATCTGTGGTGTGAACTCCAAAACCGTAACGTAGCTGGCAAATAAAGTCACAGTCTAATAAATTGGAGCGAAGCTGTTGTAGTTATGTCTCTCGAGAGAACTCCATCATAGTCTTAAGTTTTCTTCAAGGTGCCATGAACCAAGTGAAACAGTTGCTTTCGTGCTGAGTATAGCCAGGTCCATGATAGAGCTCGCAAAAATCTGTCGCAGGTTAACCCTCTGGCAGAAACATGGATTCTAGGTAATGTCAAAGGTGAAGTCCCATCATCCTTGTCTCGAGCATTGTTTCGATTTCCATAACAATACCGTCGATCACCACACATTGATAGTCAATCGCGTTTGAGATCAACAGTCGGTTATACCAATACTGTGTGTTTAATCAGGTTACGTTATGCTAACCTCTGACCTTTACCTTTCGACCCTAAGTTGCTCTCGGAGTGGGGAGAGAGAGGGGAGAAAAGACCTGTTCAGAGCCCCGTGTTTTCTTCCACGTTCGGGTGATTTCATACTTGCCATTTATTGTTATTTAGAAAGTTTTTACTGTTGTACAAACGTGGCAATTAGTTTCTTTGGCCCGGCCACAGCCGTTCGCTAATAGTGCAGTGTGCATGACAAGGGGAGGGGGGCTATCTGCATGTTGTAACCGCAGGTCATAGCTCCTTGGTCATAGAGAGAGAGAACTTTATTGCACGACATTTGTACACGGTGCAATGTATGGCAACAACTATTACACTAAGTACAAAATAGGTACATAGAATAAGACTTAATTCCTGTCGCTGCCAGAGGGTTTATTTGTGCAAACCTGCGGCAAATTTTTTTACGAGCTCTTATCATGGACCTGGCTCTTAAATCCGTCACATTCCAGTATTTTCAGCACTTGAAACAAGTGGGCTTTTGAGCATTCCTGGAAATGATAAGTGCATTGTTTCTGCTATAATTTTTCTTACATTGGTTCCCACACCGGCCCTGTGAGTAACAGGCTAGAAATGTGCCACATAGTCAGTAACAGGCTAAGATGTGCCACACAGGGATATCGATCGCGGAGATTCGAGGACGAATCTTGAAAAGAAAAGGGGGAGTAGTGTAACAGTGGGGTAACTGGGGTTTAAGCGCTGCCAAACCAACCACGCCAATGGCGCTAGAGCTTTTGTTGTTGTGGTTTGCACGTTGGATTTGTAATCTGCCAAACTGGGTTCGATCCCGGGCGTGGGCATGTTTGTTTCTTTCTGTTCTTACTCGCCCCTCTGAATTCTTCACCACTAGCTGGCGGATCCAGAAATTTCCTAAGGAGGGCGTACCCAAAAATTATGATGCACAGATCCGGAGGGAGAGCACGAGAGGGGGGATCCCTATCCCATACCAACCCCCATTGGGGTTACATCCAATATCTCATCTATAACTGATTAAGCTCCCTGTTTGGGTATGATGTCCAGCAATGTCCTTAAGAGTGTATAACGGATGACCACCAAAAATGGTTTTGTATCAAGTTTAATCTTCACTTGCTGGAGTTTTGTAATACGACATGTAACTTAGCTGCCATTTCATGTGTATCTTGTAAAGTATTAGTTTCATTTGGTCTATGTAAGATTGTCTTGGTATCTAACGAAGAATGGCACAGGTCTACAGCTTTTTTTATTGAGTACAGTTTAAAGCCAAAGGCCCTCGAGACATAAATAAATCATGTCAGGACATTGACATTACAAACAGTTCAATATAGGCCACATATAGCTGGATGTGTGTCACTATGCATGTAAGTGTAGAATAAATAATTGGATCGGTCTTAAAGTTATGCATAATTTTCAAGTCTGTATCAAAAGACTAATTTTTCTTCCATCCTTTTTTCAGAATCAATTCATTGTGGATCAGGACAAGTCAGAGTATTGTCAACTCGGACCAACACCAGGTAGGCTGAGTTACAACAATAATGCCCTGGTTAGGTTGGCCCACCACTGGAGAGACAGGAATTTAAGAAGGCAAACACAGGCACATGCTGATCAGTTTGAACAAAATGATTCACATTTATTCAAAAGTACTCAATTTAATCCAAGTGTGTTGTTTTCTCATTAACTGCAAACTTGTCAAGACAACTTGATTACGGTCTCTATTGAGTATTATGTTGAATGCTGGCATGCTCAGGCGATTTGGTTCCTCAAACCAGAACTAACGCCAGGCTCTCATGCATTTTGCCAGCAGCACTACTTTGTTTCAGAACATACAAATGTACGTGCTATGCTATTGCACTTTTTTGCCACTTTTAAACCTTAACTATGTCTGACATACTATTGCTGGTGCTATTTCCAGTCAATAGTTGAAGTTCAATATACATCGTAGATCTTGAATTTTTTGTCACATGAGAACTAGTCAAACACATTTGCGCCCATCAGATGGCGGGCCAACGGAGACTGTTTGCCCGAGGGTTTGTCTATGGAGTGGCCACAGCCTCTGCCTTGGCCTATAGTTACCTGCTGTCCAATGAGGAAGAAGGTACTGATTTTCCATGGCAATGGTTTATTTGATGATTTTGTTTGTAACTATACTTATCCAGATGAGTTTGTCTTTTTGATTAGGAACATAATTTTTTATTACTTTTATCAACTGCTGGCATTATAGAATTGTATCTACAATGAACATGTATCCTGGACTCAATTTGGTACAAGCAAAGCTTCTTTGTACAAGTACTTGCTGTACTAACATTACATGACTTCTGTATGTCAAGTAAAATATCGCCTGGATTTTTTTTTTGGGAGTGGGGATCTATTTCAAGTTCAAACACACAGTTCTCACGTGGAATGAACAAGCTGTTAAGGTGAAAATGCCTCAGAATGTTGTCATGTATGTTTTGAATGTTGTTGCTTTTATGGACACGTCCGTACAATTTATGATTGTCATGTTTGCAATCTAGTGGTCAAGCCAGTTCCAGTTGACCCATTGGTCAAGAGAGGAGCAGAGATTCTCAAGTATGGCGTCCCAGAGAGAGGTCCCGCCGTGCATTACCTCCACAATCATGTTCTAGCTTACGACCAGGCCAGAAGAACCCCACTGTGGGTGGCTGAACACATCAACAGCCAACATTTACAGGGTGAGCTGTGGGTGCTACTGAGCGTGTAGTGATTTCTCCAAACCGAACTTAAGTTTAGCAGTGATATGTATATCCAAGCAGTGATATGTTTGTAGCGCCTGTCATGCGTAATTGACCATGGCCTCCAGACCACGCTTGGGATTTAGCAGTTACCAATTAAGGTTATCTGTGTTTTAGAGTTTGTTGGTGAGATTGCCTACAAATGCAAGATGTCTGCATCAGGCAAATGTGCAATTTTAAAAAAGGCCCTTCTTGGTTGTGATCAAAAGAACAAACTGAAGCTTGAATAGGATAGATATATGGAGCCTGAATAAGATGGACATATTTTCATCTTGTCAAATTTAGATTTTTTTGTTAGACAGATGAAAATTGATAAAACAGCCTCAAATTTTAAACCTAACAAGTAATTTTTCATCCAGGAAAAGATTGGAAAGAACAGTTCATGGAGCACGAATTTATTTGAAAGTTAACCTTGGTTGAGAAGTTGTTGCGAAAGGTCCAAAATATGGGACAAGGGTTTTGGTATCAACTCTCTGGATGGTTAGTTATTTACTCTTATATGTAGACTAGTTGTTCAGATGCTGTTTGGACAAAATCTCTTAAGATCCTACGATAGGATTTTTTATACCATTCAAAGAACCTACCTTCCTCAGAGCAACTATTCACAAGGACAATAGTTTTCCCTATGGTGTTGTCTATCTTCATAAACGTAACTATTCACATGTGTACACATTGATCTATGTTTTGATAGGTCCCGCCAATCGGAAACACTCAAAGTTCAAACCAGACCCCAGCGTGGATCCGATGTTCACAGCACACAACAAGGACTACTGGAAAAGTGGCTGGTCCAGGGGCCACATGGCACCAGCCGGGGACAACAAGTTTAGTCAGGTGCAGTAGGAAAGCCAGCATTAGCTTGTGACATTTAAAGTATACAACAATGTGTACAGTTTGTTTTTTAACATGAGATTATTTTTGTGGTCTGTTACATCTGCATTTGATTTTGGTATGGTCTCCTCCTACAAAATGTCTTGCTCTGCCCAAAGGCTGGGCAGCCATAGGCCCAGGCAAAAAATTGCTGCAAACACTCTGAACATTGCTGTGAACTGCAGGTTTGATAGTTCAAAATAGGAGAATAAAAGTAGCAAAACTGTCTATATAGATGATGAGCAAATATGTTAAAAAGGTTTCACTGCAGCTTATACAAATTATTGTACAATAATTGTTGATCCGTGCACTGTTTTTTTCCACCACAGGAAGCAATGGACGAGACTTTCCTCCTGTCCAACATTGTCCCACAGAACATTGACAACAATGCAGGGTTCTGGAACAGGTTTGAGATGTACTGTAGGGACCTGACCAGCAGGTTTGAGGATGTTTACATACTGAGCGGTCCACTGTACCTTCCCACTCAGGAAGACCAACAGAAAGTGGTCAAGTACCCGGTAAGTATAACGGATGACCACCAAAAATGGTTTAGTATTCTGTAAGCTAGTAAGACTTGCCATGTCAGATTTTGTCATAGCAAATAGTAAATTCAAGTATCACTAATTATGGTCAAACCTGTTCAACTTACATGTAACTGCCTGTATATAAAGTCCACCTAACCAATGTGACCACGGTTTGGTGGTCCCTCAGGACATTTTTCCCATTGACACTGTCAAGCATCAAGAATCCTGTTTTATGGTAACCACCTGTCCACGTCAACCAGATTTTATCAGTACTGAGTGGTGTTCTTGGGTAGTTTTGACAGTATCAACAACTTGTTTTCTAGAAGACACTGTTACAGACTATAACACTGATTATCTTGTTACAGAATGCCTCTGATGTTTTCTTCTTTTTTTTTTTTGCAGGTGATAGGAGAGAATGAAGTAGCTGTCCCCACACATCTGTACAAAGTTGTCATTGCAGAGCGATTCAACACCCCCACTTCCATTGGTGCTTTCATCGTCCCAAACCAACAAATTGGCTTTGAACAAAAGCTGACAGACTTTCAAGTTCCAATCGAAGATTTAGAAAAGTCTTCAGGGTTTAAGTTTTACCCTCAGTTAGACCGAAGCAAGACCAAGAATCTGTGTGAAATGGACTCATGCAAACTGCTTGACAAGAAAGAGTTTGAACTGTATTTCATTGGTAGAAAACTACAGAGTGCTCGAACACAAGAGAGAGTAGATAAAGTATGGAAAGAACTAGAGGAGAAAAAGTTGGAACCAGATCAGTATCTTGTTGAGTTGTATGCTAAAAAAAAGGTAGACCTTTCAGCAAAACAGAGTGAGGAATAATGTGAAACATAAATTAGTGACACAGAGTATTGACTTTAACGTGTTATGTTCTTATACAGAGGAACCTTCAGGTATTACATTTAAATGCAGTGATCTAGATAAAATAAAATGGTTGGTACATTTCAGTAAGAGTTAATGCGAACATTTTTTAAATAGTTTAGATTGTGTAGAATTATGTAAACATGTTTGATATTCTGTACATTGTGGTTGAACATTTGAATTTATGAACTTAATTCAGAAGTCTGTGACTTAGCTGTCTTGACTATTAAATGCTGCTTCTTTGCCTGGCATTAGATTAGCTTGAGTACCATCTGGATAGTAATACTAGTTCGCTCCGACATTAATCATACAATATACAGTCACTTCTTTGCTATTCCGTCTGGATGTCTCTAACACCTGGAATATTCAATTCTCATTCAAATTTTGATGAGACCTCGGGTAATTTCGCTACTATGTTCGCTTCTGCACCCAAGAAACTAGAGATTGTAAAAGCTTTAACTGATAGCTGTATTTGAACAGGTGTTGGAACACCTGTTCGAACGAGCGTTTTAGGAAGCATTCCTTAAATCCGCTCATTGACTGACGTCACCACCAAAAGATTTGCCAGTTTGTTTTGATTTTTGCCGGCCGGTGAACGTCGGCCGACAGTCATGTTTTGACAAGGTTGGAAATGGCATTACTTTCGGTCCTGAAGATTACCCACCGCACAGATTCCACCCACTCCAGTATATTCAGTGTCATTAACGTGGAAAAACTTAACATGAAGACGTACCTGATACGGTATAGCCCCCACACTTTGCTCACTAGTGTGTAGCAGACGACATTTCTCTGCGCCGACGCCATTGTTGTTTGTATTTACCTCTCGCGCGCGGGGCATCATGGATGCGTAATATTTTAGAGGGAATACGGTCCCCCAAACGGGTAGTAGAAGGAGAAAATGACCCCAATAAAGAGCTTTTCATGAATAAATAAAGGTTCAAACAATCACAGATAGGAGCTAACTACTTCCCAGATGTCACCCAGCCTAGCTTTAGATACTTCTGAACCTAAACTGTGCTCATGAATGATCCGGAGAATATGTTCATCTAAGCAAACCACACACTTTCCGCAATGACACTTGTAATGGTCTTATTATTGATACTGGAGATGTGTATGAAAGTTGTCACTTCCAATATCTGTTTATCCTATATCCTTATATTAACGTTATGGTAACACCATAGTACGTTTGTTATGTGCATAATAGTAGTATAACCGTTTGTTGCTGTTCATCTGGATTAGTTTCGTTTCATAACCATTCCCACCACATGGAGTAAAAACGTGATATGATAACAGCCGTGTGCTGTTTGTCGCTTGTTGGTTCCCTCCAAGGACAGAAGGTCACAGAACTGTCCAAACAACTATCTGGGTATTCCCACGGGAGGGACTAAGATTCAGACGTTTTTCCAGCCCACTTATCCAGTACACCGACAGAGACATCCCTCCTCGGTATGTACAGCTAGCGCAGGTTGCTTATAATTTTTTCATCATGTGTTAACAACTTTTCATTTTGAATTTTGGTATAGTTGATATTAAATGTTGAGAGACGGTCGCGTGTCTTTGTTATGAATGCAGGGATTGTACCTGTACCTGATACAAACTACAATCGTTCTGTTTTATCATGGTTGTAACGGGGAGGGCATTGCCGAAAAAGGCGTTTCAGTTGTGGGAGGGTTGAAGAAATGTTACCTTTTACTGTAACACTGCATAGTTGAGATAGTAAAAGGGTTTGATCTTGGGGACCATGGGGCGCAGGTGAATTGGAGGCATTGTGAACTTTGTGGGAAGTACAAAGAGTTCCTCGGTCGGTATTTGCGGTAAAATGTCGCCGGAGCCACAGTTCACTTATATAAAAAAATATCATCATCCATCTTAAATTTCAAAATTTTTCTGTGAATCTAGGCCGTTCTTGTTCGCCTCTGTTAACGATGTTTTATACCAATTTCTAGTTCTGCCACCTAGAGTAAAACGTCAGTCAACTACACAATGATGTACTTTTCGAAACTTGTTGGCAAGGGCAGTATGGAAAGGAACCTTGTAGTAGTGACAGTATTTCTAAAATGTTCCAATTAACTGTAGTGTGGTATAGTTGACGAGCAGGTACAATGTTTTAGTTTAGACGGTTAAAGATCACAATGGGAAATAAAGCAGCCCGGGATACATTAAAACTGTGAGTCAGACTATTTCTGCTCTTCTGTATCTAGTTACACTGTGATGTTTAGTGTCTCAATTATCAACAGTAGAGGTTGGCGCTTTACATACAAATTTGAAACGTTGGGGTGTGATGAATCCGCATTCATACTTTTTCTTTATTGGTTGGTTGTTTTCTTCTGGGGTCACATTGAAAGCTGTGCCTTTAGTCGCTACTTTTCTGGAGCTATTCACAATTTGAAGATGACGTCCCAGAAGCAGTGGTCAGCTCATTCCTTGACGAGAGGAGTTGGTCA
>NW_023365769.1:56497-86646 GCF_000003815.2 Branchiostoma floridae
GTCATATTTAAGATCGACATGAGTTGCGCATATTTTTCACCAGAAAACCGTCCCTGTCACATATAAGCCATACTATGTACCTTGTGCAATTGTTGTGCAATAAAGTAACCATCATAAGCGAGGCTTGGCCGATTGCCGCAGACTCGTCATCCTGTTGATTGTTGCGAAATGTGACAGGGGTACTAAAAAGATTTTCCACAATCAGATGGCGGAACAACAAAGACCGTTCGCCCGAGGGTTCGTCTGTGGACTGCTCGTTGCCTTGGCTGTGGCGTGTGCTTATTTGCTGTTCATGCAAGAAGAAGGTACTCAGTCTGCTTGTTTCATGGCAATGGTCCATTTGATAATGGTTTTCTTTGCAAAGATATTAGTTCCATATGACTTTGTCTTTCTGATTTGCTATCATCATAAAATTGTGTCTACATGTACATGTAATCTGAATACAAATTTGGCACGAGTACCTGCTGCACTGCCACTCTTGTATATCAAGCAAAATATCGTGATGATTCTTTTCCTTTGGAACAATTTATCTAAAGTTCAAACACACACTTCTCTCAGTGGAACACTGCTCGAAAACGCAGATTTCCGCTGTGCAAATCCGTGTACACATGCAAGTAAATCCAGAGTTTCCACGGGTTTCAACGGGTGCCCACTGTGCGAACGTGACGTGCCCCTACATGGGGCACCTGTGCAAATCCGAGTAAACGGACCACTCGCGTGTGCATAACGTGCCCTCTATGAGGAAATCTGTGTGCGCGAACCGTGCAATCTTAGTACACATGTGCGTACGTGTGGAAACTAGCGACGTTTGCTTTTGTGTGAGAATGACGGATGCATAAATTAGCAGTTAATTATCACCTAATTATCTCCCCGGGCCTCGACTGCGCCACAATTACCCTTTGTTATTGATAGCATCGTCATTTTCACTGCCCCGGCCCTTCCCAGCCCAAAAATTACCCTCCCAGCTTCCCCGGCCCCTTCCCCTGTATATAAATTATAGTGTGTTTGTTTTATTCTTTCTAGATGTGAATTAACTTTCGTTGTTTTTGCAGTTTTAAGTATTATTTGAGAGTTGACTGCTCCTGATGCGTTCCGCCATATGTACTGGCTGTCGATCCTTTGGCTCCCATAGGTTTGTCGGTCCGACACCAGTACTTTGGGGTTTTATTCGCAGTCTCAACATTTTGAGTTCACTCTACTGTGCTGGTTGATGACATAAAACTCCCGTAGGTCTCTGGATTTCAGCATTCCTGCTCTCATCCGTACACCTCCAGCTGGCCTTTTACACAAAAAGTTGCTAGTCCAGAGCCTATACATTTACACAGCCGCAGCAGATTTTCTAAGCGTGAACATGCAAGTTCGTAACGGTGGTATCCAATCCATCGTGAGACGTGTAGGGCCTCCAAGGAGACGAAGGAGCTCCAAATCACCTAATCGGCAGCTACGCCGAAGAGCTAACAGGGTGCGTCAGCCGACCCGGCCCGGGCGGCGAGAAACATCGCACCGACAAAGGGCCAACCCGACCCTCGGTGGTCGGGAGGCCAGATGTTGCTCTATCATAAAGCAGAATTTGGTCCCACGGCGTCGGCAGTAAAATTCAATTCCATGGCGAGATAGTGTCCAGTCTTGACGTAGAATCATTGGCAAGCTTTCATAAAGTTCACCGCGCTGTCAGTCGTGCGATCAAATACTTAGCTATCGGGGTCGGAGCAGCGTGAAACCACTCTGAATGAAATGAGTCAAGATCTGAAATGACAACTGTGAGTTTTGAAAATGGAGACACGTGTGCTGATTGGTCCTCATTCCCAAACACCCATCTCGTGTGTGAAATGCGATTGGCTACATCGTATGGGTATTTTGAATACAGACACAATAAGTCGTTGTATATACTATTTGTGATATACGGCAAACTCCTTCCAAAGCAAATTTCCTCACCCGGCAAACCTTAGTCAACGTTGAGAATCGCGATGGAGGCTGTAGGACACGCGCGTCGGAATACCGTGTTTTCAAGCTTAGACAAAACACTGAGATGTGTATTGGGGGAGGGGAGCTTGTGGCAGTCCAGTAGTTAACTTTCGTGCTTTTTAACTTGCTTATTTACCTCTAACGGACCGTATTTCCCATTAGTAACAGAAATTTGATTAGCTCATGCAACTTAGAGCTTCTGTACAATTGCTATGAAATATCTGAGAAATGTTACTAGCACACGTATTCGCGATCGGCTCAATATTCGACAAAACTCAAGCCAGGCAGACAATCTCCCTATCGATATCAAACAAAAACTACACTGTTTGTAAAAGTGAAATATGCGAAGATTGAAGTTCTCCATAACATTATTAGCTTTGTAATAATTTGAATCGATTTTTACGACAAACAAGGAGTCAATATAATGCAAATCCAACATGGCGCCGGAATAATGCGGCGTTATTATAAACAAAGCCGCGCCGACCGACCAAAGAACAACACTTCCAATCTATGTATTGATAGGCGTCGAGTTTAAAGCCTCCTTCCAAGTTGGCTGGGGAACATATACATTGCCATTGATCATTTGTTAAAGCTTTGTCCGTTCTACTTATGCTGTTTCTTCGAATACACGAATCACATACATTTGAGATCAGTAGTCTTTGTCCCGCGTTCCCGCTTGACTGACAAATTACTGCAAACTATCAATCACTGTTTTTGTTAGCCCAAAACAAATAAAACAAGTTCTTTCTGTGATTATATGCGACCTCTATGTTAATCTTGTACATATTCCACGAATTAATACGTAGAAAGAAAAACAGCTCTTCTTAGCTTTGAGCTTTTACGTAGATGACAACTAACTCAATACACATATACATTTAATGTCGCATAGAAAACATTTCATATGAAGTAAAAGACATTGGGCACACTCCGTTGAAATCTAATTTTTTTGCTTCTATAGTGTAACTCTTACATGCAATCTGTATATCTAGGTAACGTAGTTGGTTGAGTTTCGTATATACGGCACGATTTTGGTCACTATAGGGGGATTGCAATGCGTTGCAAATCTTATTTCGCGTACTGTTGGCGTCGGTTTCATTATTGACTTTCCCGCAAGTACAGACCGAAATGTGGCAAGGGTTTAAGGGATTTTTAATTGACAATTCACCAAACTGAATTATCAAGAAACATACCTTTATGATATAAATAATTTTGAAATTCGAAAAGCGATTACTCAGTTAAGAATCAGCAGCCATAAATTGAATATTGAAACAGGTAGATATTACAATGTAGCCCCTGACCAAAGGTTCTGTCCTTTCTGTCCAAAGCATATTGAAGATGAATTTCACTTTTTAATGGAATGCTCTAGATACGCTATTTTACGTAATGAGCTATTTACATTTCTCGAATACAGTACAGCAGATTTCAAGAGACTCGATGCTACAGACAGATTTGTATATATCTTTGGATGCCACGACTCCCATAATGCAAGGATAGGCAAATATATCAAAGACTGCTTTGCTATTAGAAAGAGTAATGAATCTCATGTATAGCCCAACTCGATTGTAACACTATATCAAAGACTAATGTGTCAGCCCTTCTTGTTACGTTAATTAGGATATCAAGTCTTATTCTCTACACCTATTTTGTACTTTGTGTAACAGTCATTGCCATACTTTGTACCATGTACAAATGTCGAGCAATAAAGTTCTATCTATTATCAGACACTTCTCAGCTCTCCATTGTTAACGATAATTGTGAAACACGGGAAGTGTACAACAGTGGGGCGCGTGGACTCTTCGCGTGCCCTATCGTGCGCACAGGTTTTCATTGTAGGGGCACGCGGGAACAGGCAGTCCGTGGAAACCCGTGCCCACGGTGAGAACACGTCAGGTTCCACCATCGTGCACAATGTTGGGAACTCGTGGAAATCTGCTTTTTCATGCAGTGGAATGAACAAGCTCTTAAGATAAACATATTTCAAATTTGTGCACATCCTTATGAGCCAATTTTTGGGCAAATGTCAAAAACATCACTTTTACAGAAATGTCCTCCCTTCAATGCATGGTTCTTCTCACAATCTATAATTGTTACCTTTATAATCCAGTTGACCCATTGGTCAAGAGAGGAGCAGAGATTCTAAAGTATGGCGTCCCAGAGAGAGGCCCAGCCGTACATTACCTCCACAATCATGTTCTAGCTTACGATTCTGCCAAACGAACTCCACTGTGGGTGGCTGAACACATCAAAAGCAAGCACTTGCAGGGTGAGCTTGATGTGCTGTGATTGTAGTACATGATTCCTCCTAACAGTAATACATTGTAGCAGTGATATGTTCATCATGAAAGGCCCCTCTTGCTTAGCCGGTCATGACCTACCGATCTCCTCTAGACTATGATTGAGAGATAGTCATGAACAAGGTAGTCTGGAACAAGGTAGTAAGGATAGTTTGTGAGGCTGAAGTCTACGTCAACCGACCATGATCTTTTGAAAACATCGAAGTGATTCTTGGATGTGATATAAAGAGAAAAGCAGGGCTGGTCTAGAATCGATATATTTTCATCTCAAATTTAGATTTTTTGGACGGATGTGCTGACATTTTTGCCCCTACAACTTTTCGTCGGTGGACAGAACAGGAGAAGCATTTCATAGAGGTAGTCCTGCTTGCAACCGACCTTGGTTGATGACTAGTCAGGAGCAAGTGCATTGAAAGGTCATGAATATGGGACAGGGTTTTTGTGTCAAGTTTCCTAAAATGAATTATTGAAAAGAAGACTAGTTTGGTCAGGTATGAATCAATCAAATCTCCTAAGATCCTATGATAGATTTTTTTAATCATTCACATACTTGTATGTTTGATAGGTCCAGCCGATCGGAAACACTCAAAATTCAAACCAGACCCCAGCGTTGACCCGATGTTCACAGCATATGACAGAGATTACCGGAGAAGTGGCTGGTCCAGGGGCCACATGGCACCAGCTGGAGACAACAAGTTTAGTCAGGTGCAGTACGAAATTCAGAATAGTCTTGTGAAATTTACAGTAGGCAATAATGAATGAAGGTTGATTTTGTAGCATTAGACCATTTGTTTAGAACATCTGCATTTGATTTCGACATGTTCTCCGCCCACAAAATGTCTTGCTCTGTTCAACTGGTTGGCAGCCATAGTTGTCATGTTTGATAGTTAAGAGAATATATAATAAATGTAAAAAAAAAACTGTCTAATAAGTAAATATGTTGCAGATGGTTTCACTGCAGCTCACATAAGTCGTACATTTTTTTTTCATCCAGACCACCTATCATTCCCAATACAGGAAGCAATGGACGACACTTTTCTCTTTTCCAACATCGTTCCGCATGACATTGACAACAACTCGGGGTTCTGGAACAGGCTTGAGATGTACTGTAGGGACCTGACCAGCAGGTTTGAGGATGTTTACGTGCTGACTGGCCCACTGTACCTTCCCACTCAGGAAGGCCAACAAAAAGTGGTCAAATACCCGGTGAGAAATGGATACTTTAGTATTCTGCAACGTAGTGTCATAATCTGTCATACTTAGGAGATTTGAGTTTCACTATAGTCTGTAGGTACCAGCAACTATTCCATCAAGCATATCCTACCTTTTCATTCCTTTGCCGTTGACACTTGCGTTTTCTTTAAATTTTCTTTTTCCTGATATTTTCTTTATCTGCATTTCCTTCTTTCAGGTAATAGGAGAGAATGAAGTAGCTGTCCCCACACATCTGTACAAAGTCGTCATTGCGGAGCGAACCGACACCCCAATTTCCATGGGTGCTTTCATCGTCCCAAACCAACAAATCGGCTACTACCAAAATTTTACAATCTTCCAGGTTCCAATAGAAGATTTAGAAAAGTCTTCAGGATTTAAGGTTTGCCCTCATTTGGACCGAAGCAAGACCAAGAATTTGTGTGAAGTTGACTCATGCAAATTACGTAACAGGAAATAGTTTGAACCTTTATTGGATGAAATTCAAGAGATAGAGAGAGAGAAGAAAAATAGTAAAAAATAACTAGAGGAAAAAAAGGTTTAAACCAAACCAATATCTTGTTGATTTGCATAAAAAGATAGCACATTCATCAAAACAGAGTGAGGAATAATAGAATAAGTATGTTGATTATACAGTGTTGTCTATATGTTCTTATGAAGATAAACCTTCAGGTATTACATTTAAATGCATTAATTTAGATGAAATTAGGTAATAAGTAAACTTCGGCATAAGTTAATTCAAACAGCTTTGAAAGCTTTAGACTGTTTAAAATTAACTATTAAACATATTTCATATTCTGTACTATTTGGTTGAACATATGAATTTTCAAACACTTCGCAACTAACAAATACCTTGCTTGGAATGAAACAGCAACGATGGAATTCTAATTTGAAAATATAGATTCTTTAACCTTGAGACCAACACTTGTCTGACTGCTTCCAAGGTAGTTAATCGCTGTACATATGTACATGCCCGCATCTGTTATCTTTGTTTCCTGAATCTCCAGTCCACCGTCAGACAAAACGGAGAACCGAGGATCGTCTGAATCCTCTGAGAAAGCGTCGCCTAGCGGAGTGGTCCAGATGACAGCTGCTTCGGGACAACCTGTGACGTTACACACAAGCCTTGCGTCATGGCCAGCCACAACAGGAGTGTCGCTCCCTGTGGTGTTGATAGTTGGTGCCTGATAGTGAACACAGTCACATGTCAGGTTTTTAAGGGGGATGTCCGACAAGCAGGTTCCATTAAGCGCCTCAGGTCCGTCACAGACTACGTCAAACTTTTCCGACATGTTGTTGGTTTTCATCCACAGTGCAAACTCGTACATCTGACAGTCACAGTACCATGGATTGCCCTCCAGGTTGACTTTCTCAACACTAATGTTTGCGAAAAGCTTCCCGGGAAGGAATCGGAGCCTGTTCTTTGCCATGTTGATAGACTGAAGTTTGCCCATCCATTCAAACGCATCCTTGTCAACTGCGCGAAGCTTCATGTTGTCGAGAGCTAAGGTGCCAACTGGACATAGTTTTTCGGGAAGGAAGACCATGGGATTACCAGTCAAGGTCAAAGAATATAAGAATCCGACCGACCCCAGTGCTTCTGACAATGTAGAAATGTTAGTGATTCTGTTGTCAGCAAGATCCAGATGAGCTATTTCCATTAAGTAAAAGTCGTCCCTTTCGAACTTTACCATCCTGTTGCCGGCCAGACTTAGATAGGAGATACTTTTTGAACACGTCAGAAGATTTGCAGGGAACGATGTGATGTTGTTGTTTTTCATAGACACAGACCATAAAGTTGGAACGTCGCACAAGGCGCGGGGATCCATCGTGTGCTCTCTCACTGCCGTCACGTTGTCAAGATCAAGTTCATAGATGCTTTTGAGGCTCGCAAACTGTGAGGGCGCCAAGATTTTCATGGGGTTACCAGAAAGCATCAATATTGCAAGGTTTGGCGCGGCGGTCATGTTCAAGGGTGGACTCTGTAGCCTGTTATTCGCTAGGTCAAGTTTAAGAACACCTACGAGTTCGTTCAGAGGCATCTCTTCGAGGTCGTTGTTGCCGAGGTAGAAATTGTTCAGGTTCCCCATCCCCTTGAAAGCACCGCTTTCTATTTTCCTGATCCTGTTGTTGTCCAGCCAACAGTCACGGAGAGAAGTCAGACTGGTCAGAGTGCTGTTGGTTATTTCAGATATACGATTACCGGAAACCCACAAAGAATTCAAATTTGAGAGACCCTTCAAAGTTCCTTCTAGAGTCATCAGCAAGTTGCCACTTAGATCAAGTATTTGCATTGATGTAGAGTCCGATAGAGCACCTAGTTCTATTTCCGATATAGCATTTCGTGCCATGGAGAGGGACCAGAGCTTGGAAGCACCCTTTAAAGCGTGAGCAGGGAGACGAGAGATGAGATTGTCGTTAATCTGGATCTCCACAAGTTGCGGCAGTCCTGCGAAGGCAGCATCACCGAGCATACTGATGCGGTTTCCGTTCAGAATCAGACTTGTTAGGCTGGAGTGATTGGTGAACACACCAGACGGGATAGCCTCGATACGGTTGTCAGACCCGTCAAAATCTGTCAGCTTGTTGTCCTTAAATAGATCTGGGGCGAGCTTAGCGACACGGTTTCCACCAAAGCTTAAAGATTGCAGGTGGAATAACCCGTCGAAAGTGCCCGGCTCAATAGTGGATATGTTGTTCCAGTCGAGGTACAAAGTCGCCAATAGAGGCATGCCGCTGAAGTCGCCCCTGCGCAGGGCGGTGATGTTACAGTGGCGGATGGCGAGGAGTGTGGTGTTGGGAGGGAAGCCCGATGGTACAGCCGTGATCCCCAGGTAGTAACAGTGGACCGAGGGCACGTCGCTGTAGCACTGGCACCCGTGTGGACAGGCCAGGCTTACCATGGGGGCAAAGGTTAGCAGGAGCAAGTGTGGCAGGACGGCCGCCATTGTTTTCGCCATTGTTGCCATTAGAAGCCCTGTAATGACAAAAGAAACAGGGAAAAAAGACTGGTAAGCAAGAGTAAATGGATGGACGAAAGTCTCCGAACAACGACTAAAAAGCTTAAAGGTAACATATTACTGACTTGTGTAACACGTTTATGTTGTTAAACATAGCTTTACTGTGAAGTTTTGAAGGCTAAGAACTATCATCTTCTATCTATCTAGCTGTCATCATCTATCATTAATCTTCTATCTTGTCCTAAGAAATGTAATCGGAATAGGTCTGGATCAAATGCATCATCAAACTTACAGCTGCGACAACTGTTGCTGTGCCAGGAGGAAGTATTCACACAGTTATCCAACCTTTGATACTAAAGTAAATATTTTTTCGACCTAGGTATAAATGACTGATAAACCCTGCAATATTTGAACGTGTGCACGAAGCTGAAAAGAACGGGTGCAGTACCTAATAGTTCCACATGATGGCACTTCAGCACCCTGGAAAATCAGCTGAGATCGGAAAAAAGATTCATTTTCTACAGAAAACACATTGCAAAACACAAATTCTATAACCTTGGCAAATAAAGGGAAATATTTTCATTCAAACATAAGAATATTGTCTTTTTGGGGATCAATGATTCTAAGGAGATTGTGATAAAGATTTAAAAGTGTTTGGTGTTTCACTCTATAATCTCTCAAATCATAATCCATTACACTAGAAAACAGGTCTATGTTATTTACTTTTCTTATCCCACACTTTCTCATTATGTACTAGTAAATACAAACAGTTTATCCAAGCTTTAAATCTATTCTATATTAGCTAAAATGGAGACTCATTAAAAATCTAGATCCATTGAAATTAGGGTATAGAATGTGATCAAGAAGCACAAACAGATTGTACTGATATAATCAGATGCTGTTTAATGTCTTGGCAGGCAAATCTGACTGTAGAATCACATGAATCAGTAGCTTAAATCTCATCATCACCCCGCTGTGGCCATGAAATATTAACAGCCATCCTTCACACCTACATGTAGATGGGGTCCTAATCTTTGCCCAGGGCAGCCTATATTAGGGTGCTTTTGAGTCATCACACCATCTAGTGAAGGAGGCTGCAGATTTCTCATGAAGAACAGAAACTGGAAAGACATATTCAACGTGAGTATCCATTTCCTTTCTTCTTCAGTTAGTGTTTGTTTCACTTATATTCAATGTGAAAAAAAATGATGCATTACATTGAACCTTCCAGTATCATTTTGACATTCATTTTGATCTGATGCAGCTAAAAACATGCATGTTTGTAAATGAAATATAAAATGATTTCAACATAGATTGTTTTTGGCGACAACATAAACATCAGCATGCCATTTTCTTGAGCAGAATTTTTTTTCAATTCCAGTCTTGAGTGTATGATAATCAAATGTATTGCAAACTGTTGTAGGTTTCCAAATTGACGAAAATTCCAAGTCCAGATTTTATTAATTCCATGGTCTGAAGTTCTTCCGTGTAACTCTAGTTCACGTATATGCTAACGAAAATATGATGAAATTCAATTAAGAAATGAAATAAAAGATGTGGCATGAAATTTTAAAAATTTTAAGAATGCAGTTTCAGATCAAAAGATAGAAAAACCATGTCCTGCCCCTTTGTTGTCTACTGAGGCAACTAACCTGCAACCATTGGTACCAAATGGACCTGTGCCGTTGTTTGTCAGGTGGGCGGAGCTACAGGTACGCAGTGTTAGGGTAGCTCAGCCAACCAAGACAGGTGTATGGGTCACTGCATTGCTGGTATGGTTTGGGGGTGGTATCTTCTAAATTTACTCTTTTACAAATTTTACACAAATGTACAGTTTTAAAGGCACAGATTTGTTAGGTCCACCCTTTCTTCTGTTGTCACCAAAGTTTTCCACAATATCATGTATTTCCTGAGCCAGAGAAAATTACTGTATTTTACAGAAGAAAAGAACATTTTGGCATGATCCCAGGCAGCTGTTTCAATGGATCTATAACTGCCTTTCTTTGCTTTCCTAACAACAAACATTGTAATGATACAATGCAGTTCAAACAAATCAATATTTACTTTATGAATTGAAGCAAAATCACCACTGCTATTCTTTGCGCATGATGAGAATGGCAACAGGTGCATGGGGCACCCCCTTTGAACGAGATATAGTGGTACAATCCAGAGGCAGTGCGCTGCACCTTTTTACGGAGCAACGCTTTTTGATTGGAAGCTTTGAGTCCCCGGTACATGGATGTTGTGTTGCATTTCAGTTGTAGAATCTTAGTACCAGAGAATTCAAAAGAGTTGATCTTCTCGACTTTATTCCCAGCAGAGGAGTTGTGACGCTTTTGACGCTACACAGGTAAGAAGGATTTTGCTTATGTAGTAGCGGTAATCAAATATCTCAATCACATTATGTTATAAATGCCTGTTTGGCAGGAAAGGGTTTCCCTTTACAGTGCTGTATTGTGTCACCTGCTTCTTGACTCTATAGCTTGAAGGATCACATTATTCTCGCTGCACCTGTTACAGCCTTTTTGATACAAGATTTGAAATGGATACTTTAAAACCTGTTACCTTTTGTGTTTGTGTGCACAATGTTGCTCAAAGATTGGTCAAATTTGTTCAGAAACTGAAATCTGGGTTAAAGATTTTCCATGCCACAGGTATCAGCTTGTTTAATGTTGACAATTTGGAAATGGCTCAAGTCATTTTGCGCTGCTCTAGACTAAGCTATGTAATCATGGCCACCCATGTATATTTCATTGGAAGCCTGGCAGCCTGAGCCAGGGAGAGGTATCAATAATTGAAGAGAAGAGGGCAAAACTGCGCTCCCCTAAGACATTGTTCCTCGTAAAAGCTGACCTGTGTAAAAGTATTGAATAATAGGAGCCTCGCAGGCAGCTTTCTGTGGCTGTGACCAGACAAAATTGGTTTATTAGGTTTGTGGCATTGAAGCTATATAATGATATCAACATTTTTTTTTCTGAAATTACTGACAATGTTGATGGTCTGCTTTCAATGTTTTATAAACGTCTAATAACTAAAAGCCTCAAACAGCATATACTCCCAGGAGATACTGCATTGCTCATACTAGAGTCAAGAAAATGGAAAGTGTACTGCTTAGGATTATGTTCTGATA
Organism: Branchiostoma floridae; assembly: GCF_000003815.2. Lineage (NCBI taxonomy): Eukaryota > Metazoa > Chordata > Leptocardii > Amphioxiformes > Branchiostomatidae > Branchiostoma > Branchiostoma floridae. The sequence continues at coordinate 68,059 of NW_023365769.1, forward strand.
ATACAACAAGAGAAAACTCTTGATTTATCTACATAATCATAAATTAATCATGCAAAAAAATTAATTGTTTTCTGCTACTCAACTCATTTCTCCTTTGTATGTATGTACAGATATAACACAAATATTCAGATTGAGATTGAAGACAAGATTTGTTGTGGAAATAACAACGGATGTGAATCGCAAGCAAGTACTGTATTATGAACAGCTTCAATTATCATTTATGCTGTAAGAGTCAATAAGTTTATTTGTATAGGGTGACCTCTTTGTTTAATCAGCTGACAAAATGAGTCAATGTTTAGGGAACAGTAGTACTTTCACTAATGTGCCTATAGGAGGCTGAGGTTTGCACTCCACAGAAGCAAATACTGTAGTCTTAGAGTTCTTTCCTTTTTCAAAAGCAGGTGTGGTCCATGCAGGTCTTTTTAATACCTGCCTTGCAGACATATGTGCATTTCTAGATAAGTAGTTAAATTTGTTCAATTGTATGTAGTTGAGAACCTGGAGTAAAGGTTTCAGGTACACCTGTTATCTTACTCTTAGACTAATAGGTTTGGGGGATACGAGTAACACATGTAGTGGCTGGGATTTCTTACAGGTGCCTCCCTCGCATTTGTAGTAGAGGTGAAAGGAGCTACATTTTGTAGCATTAAGAAATCCTGGCCACTACAATGTACTATCCCCCCGACCGAAACCTTTGTTTGGAGAATACTCTTCTCTTGCTTATGTGATATATATGATACCTGTAAATGTTGATATTGTTTAACAAATAAGACCAGTCAGAGAGTTAGATATGAGGAGAATACTGCAACCTAAGATTAATCCATTATGAATATTCATTATGACTCATTGATTAATGCAATGATATGGTACATAAGGGAAGGATAGTGTCAATACATTCAATTGTAAATTAATCATGAATTGAATTATTGACAGAAAACTTGTGGCCATCTGAAATGCAGGGAGAGCAACTTATAAGTCCTCGCATCTGTCACAAAAAATATGAAACATTGTAAGTTACAAATCAGAACAGTTTTTAACATTTTTTGAGGATCCAGAATTTTGCAGTTTTGTGTATTTCAGTTGTTTGTAATTGGGCTGTTACTAGTAGTAGAAAGGACAGCAGAACAACCTTTGAGATATATGGGGAATATAAGATTATTTTCACTGTACAATGTAGTTACTGGGTCTTTCTTTAGAGAAAAGGAAGTAAACTTGTTAGACTCCATCTTGCTCCATACTTTGTCTTTCCGAGAAGGGCTCTACAGGAAGCGCGCATTTCAATCCGATAAGTGCAGCCTGTTCTGAGAAATGCGTCCTAAAGCCAGTGAGCTCTGCTTGCTAACGCTGTGTGTGCCATATGTTGCAGAGCTATTATACCAAAGCGAGTACAACAGTACGGAAATCCTTTCTAAAGTTGCAGCATTAGCTTTGGATAAAACTGTCATTTTCAGTTGTTTCTTCCTTGGAACAGTCACTTCAAACTATGATCTTTACAGCAGCATTTCAATGCTCTAATTGCCCCAAACCTTGTAGTTTACAGTCAATACACTGACTTCCACTTGACTCTCATGTCCATCATCATTATTCTCCCTATCTATCCACTCAACTTGATATTGGACATGAGTATCAGCAGACAATCTCCGCAATAAAGATGGTTCGTCTCCATTCTGCACAGCGGTGTGTTTATCTTCCCAGCTTTGTCGCACAAAAGCCGCCAATTACCCAGGATGGATCGGGCCCGGCGAAGCGTGCGTTAAATCTAATAGAGCCTTGAGTCCCGGAGGATTGCGGACATATTAAATGGGATCAGGGTTACGGCTGCTGCTGACCCGGCAGTCTAATCATGCCGCGACGTGACAATTTGCCGATTCAGGGGCAGGCAGGGGTGTGGGGGGTGCACGCACCTGTATTTTGAGAAAGAGGGGAGTCAGAAAATATTTCAGGTGGAAAATGTCTTTCTCTGAAATAAAATGCAATTATGCTAGATTGTTAAAACAATGTGCAGTTCACAATTAAATGCTGAGGGGAACAACTTTGTTTACTCCTCTGTGAAGAAAGATGTAGAAAAGGAAAATATTTCTAAAAGAGATTGTTAAGTCGTTGGGATGTAGTTTCACATTGCAATATCTTGAAAATGTTAATTTTTGAAACCCACGTTGTTGACTGAAAATCTCTAAATACCCATTTTTTTAAAACAACGAATCTAGGTTACCCCACAGATTAAGGTGAACTAGCGTTAGTTCACAAAATAATCAGCACATAGTTGCTATGCTACAAACAATTTTGTTCACATCCTGAGGTGATAAAGAGAACAAAGAGCAGAGGTTCTGAAGCAAAACAGCTTTTATAATAATTATATTGTGCATCACTGCAAATTCAAGCACCCTCTGTCACCTTTAAAAGGCCGCCTTGCTAAATTCTTATGGGGCAATCGTTTTCCATGAAATTGACAGCTAAAACCAGGACAGAATATGATTATCATAACTCCATTATATCAAAATTGGACTTCACATGAATGAATAGTGAAAGCGTGCAGGATCGATAAAACAATTTAAAGGTCTCCTAAGTTGTTCAGGCTTGACAGGTGACAAGTGTTTCACTAGATAAAGCATAACCTTCAACACTACATGTTTCCAGAGTTTAGCATTGCTAATTCTGTGAAATATAAACCTTGAAATTTATTGATTTCATTTTCCCCGTTTACATTATTGTAAAATCAATGCATGCACACAAGTCCATGATATTGCTTCTTTGCTAGATTTGTGCCATGACATCTATCGCTTATTACATCATCTTGTAGAGTTTCACTATGCAGACATGGTGTGATCAGACTTCAGCATAACGTATTGGCATTGATGACAACAGCACTTTCTGATGGCTGAGACGTGCAATTGGTCATGTATTTGCACTAAACATGATTCATTTTGAAGTGAAGTATCAAATTTCAAAATCCACCTGGATAATGGTTGAATTCATTTTGTATTTTCTTCTTCAATATAGCAAATGATCTGCTCTCTCATACACTGTGTATGAGATGACGAGGGGAAATGGAATGGGCTTGGTAAAAGTTTATTGTTGTGAATATGAGAATCTGGCTGCGGGGCAGTTGAATTTTTGAAATGAGCTCAAATGAGTCATACTTTGAACACATAACTTTTAAAGTAAATAATATGCTAGATAATAAAATGCTATAGCTAGCTGCTGAGTTACAATAGGGAAGTCCATGTGCCTAATTAAATGATTTTGATTTTTCTTTTAAATACTCCCATTGAGATCAACAAAAGAATTCTTCTGTCATTGACAAAAGGATGTATTTTCTGACCATTATATTTTCTGACCATTGTATTTTCTGATGAATTTTCTGTTGATTTTACTAGAAATATCTCAAAGGCATTTAAAGTTACTAACTTAAAGTTAAAGGCTATAAGTTTTCAAATCAGTATCCAGAAACACATTGGAAATTAATTTTTAAAGCTCAACCAAGTACTGTGTAACGTTATTTCTAAAGAGTGCCCCAGTTGAAGTTTGTCCAATAGTTGTTCGCATTATGATATTAATACCTGACTGTAATTTATATGGAGAGTACTCTTTAGGGGGTTAATTTTGTGTAATGCAACAGTTACTGCTCCCTTGTCCAAGTTCAATATCAAGTATCCGATACAATTACATTTTGAGATTCAGAGAAATATTACTAGCAGAACCGGAACACTCTCCTCTGGAGTACAATATGCCTTAAAAAGCTGAACTCCCAAGTGATATATGGTGCATAGACTTTGTGTCATACAAAGTTGGATGGGAGAAAAGTCAATGTCTCAGTTTGAAATCTTTATGGACAGTCATAATTAATTTAAAAGTAAACTCTTCCATTCCACCCACACTGAAAAGTTTAGATTCCCCTCAGGGCCTAGTACCTGCCACCATTTATCAGAGTAGACAAGTTCTGACAGTCTCCTCCCACATAATGGAGGTGTTCGTGCTGTTAAGAATACAAACAGTACGGTCTACACTAGTTATTATGCAGGATGACAATGAGCCAGAAAATTATTACAGATCCAAATAAAGTCAAACTCAAATTTAGTACTTACAAAATTAATGGTAACTTATCAATCTATTCTCCTGTTGATCTGCTAAAAATTTTGTGGATTTGCGGCTCAGAAATGTAGTACAGATTCTTGCGTGTTGCTTTCTGATGTAATTTCTACACATGTAGGCTGAGGAATTTATGATGATGAATGAGATTTTTAAGAGTTTGCAAAAGTTTTGAAGTACGATTTGTGTCACATTCTTTAAGGCTTTATTTCTGAAACCATAGACTGAGATTTTTCTTATTCTATTCTTTTTTTGTGGCTTTTATTTCCACCAGCATAGATTGACCATGCATGTACACATTTTTCATAGTCCTATGTCCTCTTTTATCTCAAAGTTTAATTTCACCGTTAAGTGCAGAGGAACAGCCCTGATGTCAATAGAACCTCAACCCTTTCCAATCATAAGCCTGTATGGAGCCAGGTTCCAAATGGCCTAGATTCTGTGACTGTCATAAAGGTCCACAACAGTATGGTAAAGGGCATTTATTGATGTAAGATTCTAGGGGTCACAGGTCAGGTTGCTGTTGCTATGTATCCAAGATGAAAACCATCAAACTGTTGCCTGAGAAGAAAATTGGGACAAACTAATATTAAGACCTTGAAATATTGATTTTTCAAAAGGACCAGGTGATTGTCATGATATACTGGAAGACAATTTGTTACAGTTCAAGAATTATTAATGTTTCCAAAATGAACAATAATAAATAAGTCACAATCACTGATATACTGCAATGCAGCATATCCCAAGGGTTTTCTACCTGGTGGCAAGGAAACAACATTGTCTTCAATACACTCTGCATTTAAAGATTATTGCAGGTATAACTAGATCTGTCAGATATTTGTGATTTCTGAGTAGCCTGTACCAAACCTGTAACATTACATATACCAGTCCAGGTACTGGGTATATGGATGTGATTTTCTTCTTACAAATATTAAGATGATTTCTATTAAAATGATATTTTTCTTTTCCGCTTTAAAAAAATCAATTGTAGAACGGAAAAGAAAATTTGTGCACAAAGGAATCTTTGAATGGTGCAAGTATTAGAAACACATTGTATATTGGAAATGTTGTGGAATAGACATGACCGAGAATGGCTAGTTTATTTCAATACACAATAAAATCACACCATTAATAACATGTCTTTGCAGCCGCTACAGGACTGAATTGAGACAAAATTTACAGTTATAAAATTTTGTAAGTACTGTAAATGCATTTGAGTTCGCGAAGATTTAATTTCACTGTAGCGGGAAAATGATCTTTTTGCGGTGGTTTTAATTTTGCGGTAGCACCATGCACTGAAGTCTCTTATAACCATGGAAAAATGTTTGCCGTGGTTTTAATTTCGTGGTGAAGCGGTGCCAAAAAGTAATGCATTTACAGTATTCTGCATTGAGATATACGACTGTCGTGCACAATCATGATCAGAATAGATACTTTAACACGGGTAAACTAAGTCACAATCATGATCAGAATAGATACCGTAACACATGTAAACTAAGTCAAGAAAATGCTCTTCAAAGTTCTCCAACTGCAGACTGAAAGGTACCCACCTAAGCCATTACATAGACTTGGCATTTTGCATTCTAACAAAAATAGAAAAAATCAATTGTGAAACAAAAGAAAATGGAGGGGATTGTGCAAGTATGAGAAATTATTGTAAATGTTGCCAAATATGAATGATAATAAATGTTTTGTTTCAATACACAATGAAATCAATAACATGTCATTGTAGCCACTACAGGGCTTTATTGAGACACAATTTACAGTTATAAAATTTCTTAAGTATTCCGCAACAATCGTGATCAGAATAGATACTGTAAGACATGTAAACTAAGTCAAGAAAATGCTCTTCAAAGTTGTCCAACTGCAGACTGAAAGGTACCCATCTAAGCCATTAGCAGACATGCACTAGGGACACCCCTGCTCTTGTCAGTACTGAGGAGGAGAGCAGCCTGCAGGCAGAACAAATAAAGTTAATGGTGTGTGGGGGATGGTACATGTCAGTGAGTGATTACATCATATGGCTGATTTTTGGGACGTGCCCGGTGTACGGCCATCAGTCGTCGATATGCATCGCGTTCAGACAAATTGCTCGTTTTGGCAAAGATTGGATCACACCACCGCTGTGATTCATGACTCAATGTTCTGTTACTGTAACTTGTGAATTCTTGTGGGAAGCAATTTGGAATGACTCAAAATCGTATTTCATATCCTAACATACAAAATGTATGCAGCGGTGAAAAGTGTTTTGATAGCTGATGCAGTATGATGGAGTCGATGATTCCATTTTTGTACAATTTGCCATATTTTGAATTTCTGACTGCTTATTTTCACTAAAAATAAAAAACAAGATAAACTTGAGTAAATTAGTTTGATCCTGCAGTTACATATAGACTATTACTATACCACAGTCTTTATACTAAGAAACTCTATCAAAACGCTATAAGTCCAATTGTCTGACACAATATCAAAACATGTTCAAAATTGTGTGGAAATTTTCATTATGCTCTTTATAAACTCACCTTTGATATTTTATGCAACTACTGTATCCCATTTTTCAATGTCAGTTCTGTTTCTGTTATGATTAATATGAACAACTGCAAGCAATAAGATTATGTATTTTTCTGGTGCTGAAAAATGGCTCAGTCTACATTAAACCTGCTTTACATTTACTTTGTAACATCTTTAAGCTATTTTTTGTTATGGCTAGCTAATATTTCATACTCACTGTAAGTCACTGGCATACATGTGTTTGAAATTACTTCCCAGTGCAATCTATTCACATTACTAAAATCTCTCTCGTTAGCATGCTATTTTCATGATGATTACTTAGAATAGCCTTCAATGGTACTAAAATCAGCACAATCAGCTAATTTTGTCCTACCCTACTGACTATGCAGCATTATGATGATATCTGAACTCATTTTGCATCATTCCTGTTCCCATAATGCTACATAAATTCCTGCCCTTGGTGCTGAAAGCTGTTGTGTTCCTTGATTTCCGATACTTTTACTGAGCAAGTTTCTCTGCTGGGTCCAATTTCCTTACTACTCTCACAATCAAGATTATACACAGTGGAGTTGTTTATTGGAATTCTATACAGAACCTTGTGTATTACTTTAACATTTCTGTGGTGCTGACATTATTTCCACACACTGCACATGTTAACGTTAACAGTATTGTAAAATGCATCTTGTCCATAGTTCTTTCATCACAACACATCTTATGAAATTGTTAAAAGAATTTCCAAGTGTTTTTACTCCTGTTAAGCATGCAAAGCCAAAAATGTTTTGCTATGCACTCATCTGTCTGTCACACTAAATTCTGCCAGCGGACATCCCAAAGTGAGAAGCTACAATATGTAACAGTTGCATGTTTTATCCATGATCTTTAATATTTTGTGAGACAATTATGTCTCTTTCAGTCATTTTGAAGTCTACCACTGGACTACAAGTCGCCCATTTCAAAAGAAAATATCTCAAGTTTATCTTAAGAATTCATGCCAACTGAAGTACCATTTATGTGGGAAAGGTTTCTTTTGCCTTGCAAATATCTTAAGTCCCATTCCTTTTGCCTCTCAAATGTCTTAAGTCCCATATCTTTTGCCTTTCAAATGTCTTAAGTCTCATTCCTTTTGGCTTGCAAATGTATTGAGTCCCACAGACCAAAACTGATATTTTCTAGACTGGTATATAATGGCTACAGTAGCATGCAAAAGGCACTGTAGATTTCCAAGGTCTGTCAGAGATTAAATCTGAAGCAGGAACATGAACATGTTTAATGCAGGGCTGCAGTCAAATATGAATGGCTCTGGGGCCAGTATTCTTCACATAACGCGCTGCTGCAATGACTGTTTCTATCACTCGGGAAAATCAAACAACTCCAACAGGCTGTTATGGTGCCCTGCGGCATGCACTGATCTGCAGCCATCCGCACTCAATCTGTCACAATATCCGTGCAGCCACCTCAATATCATCCGCAGCTCGCGCAATTTGTTGTCTCTGGCAAATTGTACCTGCGGAGACGCCCCATTTGCATGGTGACACGCGTCACAGCGGCATCAAGACGGAAACAGCGTGTAATCCCCAAGTATGACAACATTGTTTGATACATTCAACAAATTCTGCCCCATCCATTTGGAAAGCTGGAGATACCATCATTCCCCAAAGTCCTCCCCGCTTTGATACATGTATTCTTCAGCCCGAGGGAGCAAAGTTGGGCACCAACAGATCAATTACACTGTTGCAATCTCTATGCAGCCGTGCTTCTTGTCATCGAGGGTCACAGGTTGAGCCAGAGGTTACCCCAGGAGGGAAAAGGCGTACATTCCGGTCACAGTAACCTTGACAGCGGGATATTGTGTGCTGTTTGCAGCTCTCCATAAAGTGGCTTACATATCAAATTCAGTTCAGCTTTTGAAAGCACAACTTTAAGCTCTTATGGAAGGAAAAGGAAGAAAATAAGTGTTTCAGGCACAACTGTGGCATCGGCGTCTCCTATAGATGTACATACATGATTTTAACTTATCACTAATGCCTATCAATACCACTCAATGAAATGCAAGTTCTGTAGCTTGTCCATGGTTCTACATTTCCTTCAGCAATCTTCTAATGTTCAATATCATCATACATGCTGGCCATGTCCATGGTACTAGTTTTCCTTCATTAGCAATCTATTAATGTTACCTTAATATGTCAAACACACTGGTCCTGTCCATGGTGCTGAATTTCCTTCATGCAATGTAATGTTGCCTTATTCTATGCATACTGGTTCTGTCCTTGGTGCTACATTACCTGCAGGTTTCTACTAACATTACCTCATACCATACACACTGGTCCTGTCCATGGTGCTGCATTTCCTGCAGTAGTCATCTAATGTTAATGTATACTATACGCACTGTTCCTGTTCATGGTGCTAATTTTTCTTTAGCATCAATCTAATGCTACATTAAACAATGTTTGCTGCTCCATGGTGCTGCATTTCCTTCATTAGCCACCTAATGCTACCTTATGCTATAACTTAATACACTGGCCGTATCTTTGTCTCCGAAAGTATGTTCAATATCTGACAAAGATTAAAGGGGAAAAAGTGCTGCTTTGAGCCCCAAACTTTAATTGTTCAATTCATCCACAGCATAACTCCAGGCAGAGAATTCTATTTCATTTGATACTCCATTAGTTGTAAAGATTCACTGGAGCAGCAGGGACTCAGAAGCATGGTCAATTTTGGAGCGATTTACGGTATAAGCATCTGTATTGAAGGAGGTACTCATTCAACCATTCATAAAAGGTCTTGAGTTTCTCACAGCTTTTTGCACCCAAACTTTCCCCAGCTTACTGTTCCAGCACTATTGCGTCACTTCTGTGAAAGATAGGCATAGTCTTGCATGGACAGAATGAGCAATGAATTTGATTCAGTATTGGACCCAATCTACAAGTTCATTTCTTTCTTGGCAGCCAGAGAAAACTGGGGAGTTGATTGATGTACTCCTACACTCAATGGTAAGCTCTTGATATGATGAAAGCTTCCTGTGCGCCAGCTAAGGAATATTCCACCCAATTCATCCCACATGCGTAACCTTTAGCTCTAAGACAGCAAATTAGGAGACTTGGGAGCATTTTAAGATAAACACGTTCAGCTGCTGCCGCACACTTGATGCATCCTGACAGCAGATAACAAGTGAAGGAAATTGCACCTTGATAGTTGACTGTGAAAAATTTACATTGACATTTTTACGGAAGCCTCCCTTGATGATGCTACAAGTCATAAATGGCTTTGCCAAGAACATTTTCCGGCACAATCTTATTTCTATCTTTGCACCACAGGAAGTAAGGTGTACTCTGTAAGTAGTTAACCATAATTTGTTCTGTCAAAACACATTATATGCAGGTATATCTGTACCCTTTTGATAGATATGCTTGGAGCCAATAAGTACACCTTATCTGAGTTAAGGAAAAACATGCTAATATTTTTGCCTGAAGTCCCAGGTTTGCAAAGATAAGGCAGTAGAGACAGGAATTTAGATTTATTTGGAATTTCTTGCTTTTGTTCATCGTTTAGACATGGTGATTGCTTGTGCTGATGTTCAGAATTATTCATTTTGGCATCAAAAGTTCAGTGATACTTCTTTTAAACAGTACTTTTAAATAGTTACAAAAATAAGCAGCAAATTGAAAAAGGGTTTACTTAAATTGTCACTTAAATGGCTATCATTCTATCAACTCTATAATATTTCATTTCAATGTGCATTTTAAATTGTCTGTTTGATGTATATGCATCGTGCAGAAGAAATTGATGTCTCCATTTTATTTGCATATTCATTTGGCATAAATGTTGCCACAGTTTTGTGGCCTATGAGATGAGAGTGACACAGGTGTCTCCTAATTGGACTTATTAGGCATTAATTGGACCCACTACTCCTTTAGCCCTTATCAGTCATCAGCATTCCTACTACAGACATATGGAACACAATCAGTGGATTTTCAGAGCATCAGGAGCATCTCTAAATCCTGCCCAGGATTTCTGCTAATTTCCAAAATTTCATCACTCATTAGGTAACAGCAGTTAGATTATGTCTTAAAATTTGTGATTCATTTTTTCCAAAGGAGAATAAGATGTGTCCAAAGATGTGTGCTAATTCAGCAGCAAAATCTAAAAGTTTCATATGTCATTGGATAGAACACATCTGATAATAGTGGCATAGAAATAAATGTTACTGCTTTTTTTGCAAAGCTTTATGGTACAGTGTCGCTTCAGTACACCAGGCTAACTCCAGCTTCCTATGGAGGCATATCTTATTTTAAAATAATTCATGTTCCTTATGAATTTAGACAGACCTTTGATTGCAAAACATATCTGTTCCTACATTTTCAGTATCACAAAGAAGCTAGGAGAAGTTGAATTCACTTAGTATACTAGTAGAATATGATCCTTTTGTTGGTCGACATTATAAATATTCCATGTATTTGTCAACTATATTTTTGTTGAGACCTGTGGGTATCATGTACAATAAAGGTCTTCATTCATTAAAATTGGATAACAGATGAGCCACTGACTGTTTTATGAAAGATGTCATAGCAGTGAGCTTCAGGTGTAACAATGGCAGAATCATCCATCAAACATCCAGGACTTGATTATTCCTCCAGTAGGCGGCAATCCTCTGATGCAAGAAAAGTGATTCTGTCTGAATGTGTAACTTATAAGCGAGAGACTTCATACTGCAAAGGCAATGTGTCAGTATCATGTCCGTGTGAGCAACGCCCGAGACTTTGTTTCAAAGGGTGCGGCAGTTGGAGTCATCCAGTGTTCGGAATACGTGATGACATGACATTTTTCCTAAAGGTTTTGATGGCATATAACAGCATCTCCTGGGGTTTACCTTGCCATGTGAGGTGCTGAATATTGCTGGGTTGCGACATTTGTACTAAATGTGCAGGGAAAGTTTGAAGTTCATTCCTTGCAGACTGACTGTCTCTTCTTATTTTGTGTCTCCCACTCATCAATAAGGTTAGCAACAAATTTATAAAAAAATATCATCATACATGAAACATATTGCACCATCACATTGGTAATATCCAGGGCTATGCAATTCATCTTAAACTTTATCATTTTGCCTCATTAATGCCTTGCATTTTTACAATCATAGGAAGGCCAAACAATACCATGTAATTAATAGCTACATAATTTGTAATGGTACAAATCACCAAATTAATCACAAAGAATTCTAGCATTAAAATCTACTAGAAAGGTTTCAAACATCTTGTTATCATCCACCGCTGGGATAGCAATTTTTGCTGACTACTGTATTTCCTCTCCAAAAGAGCTCCACTCCCAATCCCCATGCACTGAGAGATTTATTTGTGCGCAAGTGTTTTGCAACAGTTTTGTAGGAAATATATCACTTAGAGCTTTCAAATGATTGTGACCCAGTCTGCCCATCCCCCACCACCCTACCATACTCTCATACCTCTAATGAAACCATTCTCAGCTTGTTGCCAGAGAAATTGCCTCCCATTGGGGTATTCCACACCATCCTGTGTGTCATTCGGTGCGAGCCGCACATTTTCTTGCCAGTTTCCCTCCAATCAAAATTCCTCTGACGTCAATGCCAGGCAGCGTTTCTAGCATGAAAATGTCGCATCACCGGGGAAAGCCCGAAATAACAAGCAACAAAATGAGTCGGAAAAGAACAGGGTCAACTTGGGCATTTGAAGTTAGCGTGACTCCCCGTTGTGCATAAATGGAACAGTCTGTCGGGTTTGCAATTCATGAGCTTTCAGCGTAGGAGACTTTCAAACTCATGGCTGCATAACAGGTGCAGCACTCAGTTTGTCATTCTTGGTTTCATTTCCAATTCGCTGAAATGAATCTGTACTAAAAAACTTGCACAGAAGGCTACAATATTGTTTTATTTTCTTCATGTAGATAGAGTTACTACAGGAACATCGCTGGAAGATTGGAGATTCTCTTTGTTTGCTGGTACCCAAGTGTGGCAGTGACGGGACGGAATCATGGATTCGGAAGCAACAGAAATGGAGGAGAAGAAATACATCATAGAAAAGTCCCAGGTAGGATGATATTTACATGTACCTGTTTATAGATACATATTTAGTCACATGAAAAGGATATTTAGCAATTGAAAAGGATGTTGTATATAGGGAATTTGCAGTGTGCAACCAATGCAAAAAAATTTGACATTTATATAGAATATTGATTGAGTTTTAACCTAAATATCATTTTTCATTTGTATTGTTCAAAGTTAATGTTACTAAATGTAATTACTAAAGGAAAAACAACTAAAACTGTCCAATTTCAAAATTTGCTTGGGAATAGGCAATCAATCCCAAGTCAAATTTGGTCATTAGGGGGACCTCAGAGTTTAAATGAATGTCTAAATTTGTACTCCTAAACATAAGTGCATGGCATTCATTTTTCAATGTCCTGCAATTCCTTTTCATGTATTTTGTAGATATATAATCAATGAGAAGCCGATTGCATGGCACTCAAGCAAGAAATATGCAATCTATGGTAGCACTGGACATAACATATTTGGACACCCCATCAGGCTCATAACCCCATTATCTTGCATGTCTCAAAATATATGGAGCAAAGTACACAATGTACCATGACATGAAATCAGATGTCCTTGCCTTGACTGATAAGTCTCTTATCTAACCAAACTTGATCTCTAAAGCAAAAGCAGATCACTCAAATTACTGGCTATTCAGAAGCTATGGGTCCTAATTTGCCATCATTTGAGTCAAGTGCTTTTATTGAGTGTGCTTCAAAGGTGGCTTTTCATGTAAGCCACAGAATATGATGATTTGTCCATCAGTCAATAGTTCTAATGACAGCTGTGTGCTGTGGTGGGAGCAGACGAATGAATTATTTATCTTGTTGGCCTTTAATGCGGTGGAAAATTCCACCAATTTGGTAAAGGATTAGCCTTTTCATGCTCCATTTGAATGATGAATTAAATTACTGAAAATTGACTTAATTCAAAGACTTGGTAAGGGTAGAGTTTATTTTGAACATAGATGCTGTGGCCATTGTCATATGCTCAATGTTTTTCTTTACAGGTTTTGGTATTTTTCTTAATACATGTGTATCACCTTGCAAATTTTGGTGTGTGTGTATGAGCAACTGTAATAGTTTTACTGCTTTGAACTTGTCAAATGACTTTTATTGTTTTTCAAAGAAATGATGAATATTCATGGTGTAATATGAGACAGCAAAGCATAACACTATATCATGATGAATATTTCAGATTTAGTCCTTATACTCAGGTTAATGTATATTAAAGTATAACACTATATCATGATGAATATTTCAGATTTAGTCCTTATACTCAGGTTAATGTATATTTCATCAATTTGGAAGAGAATAGTTTTCAAGCTCTTGAGAGAATACAAATTACTAAAACATACCTTCTGCTTTCAATTTTAAGATTTATTTCTCAACAGTTGCACCAACTTAGATCATCAAGAATGATGTACATATTGGGATCAGGCTCTGTTGGCTTTAGGCCTGTGCTACCATTAAAGATGTAAGAGGATAATAAAACATCGACTGACTTCAATGTCATGACCTACAGATTTGCTTTTGCATTGGTTTGAAAATGTATTCAAGTTCACAACCCATTAGATAATGCTGTTTGTATATTATTACTCTTTCTAAGAATCTCCTTTGATGGCTCATATTTTACATGAATTTATGTCATACCTGGATCATGATAACGTTTGATACGGGTGTTCCAGACCAATCCGTATTTTATGGTATCACATCGGCTTCTACTTGTGCACCGCTGTTGAAAATTTGAATACTGCTGGATTTGGATGTTAGACGTTTGACATTGTCCATTTTTTTTGTTAGAGTTCTTTACATGCAGAGGACGTGATTTTCTCCAAAGCGTGAATGTCACTCTGATCCCCGGTGTGCCAGCCAGGCTAATTCCACCTGGTTTAACAGTAATACAGTAATGCCACATCCCTGTCCTAACCTCCTCTCGCCTTCTTCGCCTCTGACATGACCCGGCCAGCTGCAGCATGACACCCTGTAAGGCTTCATCCTTATTCATGATAAAAGCGGTGTCGTAAGGTTCTAGTGTTTTACAGGTGTGAGTCAGAGCAGTGTGAATTACAGGCTGTAGAACTGTATGTCTCAGTGCCACTGCTGCCCTCTTTGATCCAAAAGTACAGCAAGTGGGCATCTTAAATTATATTGACTGGTTTCTTTTAACTTCAAAAAAAAGAACTTGGACACCACAGAATATCACATAGGGATAGGTTGATAAGTCACATGCATGTAATTTTGGCTGCAAAATTTGACTATAACTCTATCTTGGTTGTCCATGCCATCGATGATGACTATAACTACTTGCACACTAATACTAGCTAAGGGGTCAGACATCATTCAGTGTTTTATAATTATTTTCTGTTTTTATTGCATTTGGAAACTAAAATCCCACTGTATAGAGGTTGACTCTTCCCAGTCTTAGTAAATTTCAACAAAGCAATTTTAGTAGCAAAGCAATTATCGACGACAATTTTGCAATCAGAGAAATTTGTATGAACAATCTGCACATAAAAGGCCTGCAAATTGTCTCTTTCATTTCCTGTTGTATGAACCAGGCAGCCCTCATCCAGCCCGTCCAATGAACTGTTAGCATCCCCCCAATCCATCACTGAGACTACTCTACCTGATTAAGCCCAAATAATGCAGTTCCTGAATATGGATTTGTCAATCGAGCCAGCCAAATCCCTCCAGACGGTTTGGAGGCGTGTTTGTTTGATGTTGGAATTTGCGGCCTGATTCAATCAGCTCGGATCTAGCCAGGGTCGGATGATTCCAGGGGGGTGCGCTGGCATCTGGAAGCAATGCCATAGATCAAGTTCAATCTTTATAGACTACGGGGAATGTGGAATTGCAATCTTTCCCCAACTTGTTGACATTTTGTATTCTGATAATGCGCTAAGAGACATACTGGAAAGTCAGCCGGGCTTTAGACACGGCTATGTCTTAATTGGAAAACATTGATTTACAGACCCACTGTGGGACGCTTTGGCTAAATCATAACCCAGTCTGTACACATCACTCAGAATGTCTTCAGCACATTCCTATATGCTTGACAATTTCCTTGAGCTTCTACATTCTAATCTACCCACAAGGGAAATCTGGTTTCCCCACAGTAATATCCTGTTGTGTACTGTCTATAATTGCTTTGCCATCATCATACTTGCATGTCTACATATTTCAAACTTGTCATCATTCCCTTGCACTCTAGACATACCCTAGCTGAACTAGTCTCTTTTTACAGCTGCAATCCAAAATTGATTGTCGTAGGATGAACCATCTTGTTGATTTCAATTGTCAATTCTCCGTATCTGTATCTGTATCTATATCTATATGGCCGGTATAACCTCTCTTCGGCATAACACACCAGCTTTGCAGGCACGCGGCGCGGCAGCAGCTGGTTATATTACACTGAATGACCCATCACACCTAACTTTTGTGCAGCAATCTGCAAGTGTTCTTTAAAACTACCAAGAGAAGATTACCCTTAACTGTGCTTGGTGATAACGTATTCCACTCTACGATAAATACGAATTTTTGAATACATCAGTCCTCTGTATCTGTATCTATATATTAGCCAGTATAATTCTGGCTAGTTTTCTTGGAAATAAACAGTACCATCAGTAGCAAACTAATTCTGATCTGCAATTATACTGTAAATGCTTTTAATTTTGCAGGAATTCTATTTTGCTGTACAAAGAAAATGGAGTGCTTGAGGTGGTTTTTGGATTGTGACTGGAACGACAATCATTTTTGGGGTGGTTTTAAGTTGACTGTGACGAGGACAAACACTAAACCACAAAAATGAAACCAACTGTAACGTTATGTCTGTACTTGAAAAAAGGCCACAAAAAGTTTGACACACCAACTGCTTTTTCATGAGGTGACTGAAGAGGAAATTACTCAGAACATGATATAAAGTGCAGAGATATTTTATTGACAGACGACTTTGTGATTTTCAAGTAATTGCATTGGTTCAATGATTCCTTACAAACCTGATAAAAGAGATTTTGCAATCAATTTATGCAATACCTAGTGCTACAGTACTAGTTCCAAAGCATATTTGCCTGCATGATTTTATCAGTGACATCACAATTGAATGGGTCAAGGTTTTTACATCGAAAGTGGACGTCATGTCTGGTTTTTCAGACAAGTGACGTACTTCAGATAAATGTGTTTCTACTTTAAGTACATGTTGAGTGAAAAACCCATTTGTCTGAAGACCTGTTGAAGGGTGAGGAAAATATGCTGATGCTCATGATACAGATGATGATTAAGATGAAATTACAAAAAAATTCTATTTTTGGAGAAAGTGAAATTGCATTAAAAAGTTTCAAGGCTTCGGGTAGAATTGGATAGGACTATGATATTGATATGTGTCTTCAATACAAATGGAATTGTCAGATGTAATAACTGCTGGCCCCAGAAGCATTTTAAGTTGCAGCAACTTTAACCACAATAAGACAACTTCTACGAAGTTGAAATTATTATACTACTTGTCAGATTATTTGTGTAGGAATCTTGATATATTAATCAGTTTCCCTTTTTGCAAAATGTCCAATGGCATGTCATTTTTGTGATGTTACTTGAGACTCAGTGCCAAGTAAAATCACAATTTCTTTTAAAAACATTCACAACGTAACCTTCTATCCAACATACAAACTGCACATTCACTCTATGTTATTCTGGTCACATGCAGACAAGGTCATAGTATGCCCCCCATTGTCTCCAAGGCTAACTTGGGTCAACTCACAATCCTATGCAAAACACTGCTGCAATAAGTTCACAAACTTTTTACTTTGGTGCATAATTATATCTTTGGAGTTACTGTAGGAAGAATTGGCTTGGGTGGTTTAAATGTAGGGTTTTGTGGTGACAGTACATGTAACGCTAGTTCACCTTTATCCGTGGAGTAACTTTATTTGCTGTTTTAAAACCAGGGGGTATGTAGGGATATCAAGTTGATGGACAGTGGTTTGAAAGCGCAATATTTTCGAAATTCAGCTTGTTTACGAATTTAAAACCACCTTCCGTCGCATTGACGTCCCTAATTACCCATTTTTTTTCAACAATGGATAAAGTTACCTCGCGGATAAAGGAGAACTAATTTTATGTATCATTTTGCCGGTGCTACATGAATATCTTGTGGGTCTCAACAGTTTTTCTGTTTGAACCTCCATTTGTACTTGAACAATGTTATGTACTAAAAGTGAAAAGTTTTCACTACTTACATCACATGTAGCAGACAAAATAATAAGTCTTAGTATAACACATTTCACAGAAAGAAGTTCAAGACAGTCATCAGACAGCACTTTTGCATTGCATTTTGATCTAATAATCTTATTCAGACCTGCCACTACTAGTAATACCAGGGTAGCTCACATAATGTACATTGTGTAATTGGCTCTCCAATTCCATTTCTAAAAGAGCTCTGAGTGAATTCAGCAGTAGTAATTTTGTAGGGCACGTCTGGTAGCTCTAATGCAAGTACTTTATGTCAGAATAGAATGGCTGCCATCTAAATGTACAAGACACCCACTTTAGACAATCACATCAGAAGCCAACAAAGTAAGAGATCAACAGAGGCAGGCGATACCGAAATTCCGCGGTAATGAAATTGTCTG
This sequence comes from Branchiostoma floridae, assembly GCF_000003815.2. Lineage (NCBI taxonomy): Eukaryota > Metazoa > Chordata > Leptocardii > Amphioxiformes > Branchiostomatidae > Branchiostoma > Branchiostoma floridae. The sequence goes on from NW_023365769.1 coordinate 86,343, forward strand.
GGCCTTGCCTGTGTCCATTTGTCGTAGTTAGAGCTTGTATGGATGGTACTGCAAGGTGTAGGAGACATTCTTATGGTAAATCGTGATGTCAAATGACAATGCAAAGCTTTTATTATAGCAAACCATTCTCTCCAACAACTGTCATTTGAAGCATTCCTATATTCCAATGTTGCAAATGAGTTTGGCTACAATGTGGAAGTTAGGTGTACAGAACTACATATTGCAATTTGACTCAATTGTCTACATGTATACTCATTGGTTTCAGAAGTATTCCCTCATTCAATAATCTATGTAATTTAAGATT
>NW_023365769.1:86842-102954 GCF_000003815.2 Branchiostoma floridae
GTTACCTTGCACTTTTTGCCTAAATATCGAAGCACGAAATCACATTTCACTTTTTGACCATGGCGTCCAGAGGAGTTTACTACGTTGAATAATCAATACATACAATAACATATCTAGTTCAAACCTGCAGGCTCCAACCACCTGACAGCCCAGCACCATCCTCTTTCAGGATAATTGAAAAGAAACTCTCTAAGTGCCCAAGTGTCCTAAATAATTTGGCACCAGTGAAGACCCAAAGCACTTGGCATTTTGTTACCAATGTGTTGCTAGATCAAGTTTTCTTTACCAACCCCTTTGGGTGTTGAACCCTGGAAATCCCCAGTACAAGCGATCCATCTAGGTGTCAGCCTGCCGGAGTGCATTACCAGACGGACGATGTTTGGTGCGAGGCCTGCCTGGTACCCAGACGAGGTTAATGCAGTCATAGCACACACTTCCAGGCATGTGGTATTGATCTGCTCTTCCTGTCAGGTTTCATACCCATCAACAGCAGCTAAATTGTACCACATGGAGTGCGGTGTACCGAAAGTGCGAAAAGGAACGAAAAGGAACGAAAAGGAAAGTACCGAAAGTGCGAAAAGGAACGAAAAGGAACGAAAAGAAACGAAGTATGAAGCAAAGTGAAATAAAATCGATGGGAATATAAGGTAACGTTACTGTGGATGGAGGCAGAGGCTTGAAATTCTAACTTAGTAGTGTAAGACCAGATTCAGATACCCAGGATAACAAAATTCCAAAGAAGCAACAAGTACATGCTAAGGCTTGACATGGCATCCCGGACAATATTAGCTTAGTAGAGTCAGCATATATTTGCACAAAATACAAGGCAGCAAAATGTTTTCGTTATTCTATTGCTTCTTCCCTCGCTTTCCTTTCATCATGATATGACTTGATCTGACAATATATCGCAACAGGCCTGTGTCACAAGCAAAAGACATTGCTATGATAAGAAAATGGTCCTCTGGGTAATTTGCTGATGTCACCAAGATAGCGTTCTGTGGAGAGGTGGCCCTACACAGCCTGAAGCATTCATTGACCTAAATCTACTTTTTATCTTTCTTAGGCCACACCAATTTCATTTGTTGTTTCTTGGATTTCCCAACCTTATATTTTCCGATTTTAAAAAAAACAAAACTTTTTAAATTGATGGCCACACCTCGTGTTGACACAATTTCACAGCCTCTCCTTTCTCAATGAACTATAGGCCTCAAATTCCAGTAGCTGTGCGTGCCTACTTTGGACCGTACGTAAGTTTTCTTCAAACTTTGGACTTTGCTGCCAGGGACCCCTAAATTATCTGTAACTTGAGTAAGCCCCTCAATCTCTCCTACCCCCAACTTTTTGCAAAAATTTTTTTTAGACCGACCGACCCAATTCTTTTCAGAAAAAATCCGAGAAACAGCAAATAGAATGGGTGTGGCCTTACGGCAAAATATACAACTTCCCTTTCCTGAAGGCCAGCAGTTGAGCTAGGAAAACGACATAAAGATATAAAAGAGTACCTCTATACATCATAATCAGCCAAGCAGCATATACCATGTTTTCTTATGCCATAAGTCATACATATTAAGCTGCACAAATTTATGTATTTGTAAGTCCTGATTTACGTGGGACCTTTTTTTTTCTGACACGATAAATGTGCAATAATATCATAGAGGAAAACATAGGTATATCACACTGCATTTATCATCATCAAAACACACTTAATGGTAATTCATGTTGCTCTTAACTTTCTATCACGCTCTTAAAGGCATCATGTACACTAAAACTATTCATGGAGAAGGCAAATCATATTTTGAAATGATGGTTTTGGAATGGGATGTCCCATGTTACTGAAATGTCAGATGTTATTTGGGATTTGTATGGGGACTGGTATTTTTCATATTTTCTCACGAAAGGTTAAATGTACTCATGGGCCAGGTTATAAATAGCACACGGGAGCAGTTTCTGAGTATTCTAGCGACATACATAAATTTTAGCACCAAAATTAGAGGGAATCTGTTCTAAAACAGTCATCATTTCCCATGTTTTACATTGGTGCTACCCTAATTCAGGGAGTGCCTTTGGGCTTAGGTCCTACATTAGAGTATGTCATAAACCATGCACCATCTGGTTGTCTTGATGCAGGTCTTTCTTTTATTACATCTCAGAGAAACTAAGCTCATTAATGAGCATGAGGGGGTGTCAATATCCCCTCAAGGCTCCATCATCTCTCACGCTAACATGAATCTGAGATATTCAGTCTTGCCTTGGTGCTGAAAATTTGGTTATTGTAAAAAAAATGATAGTTTGGTAAAAATAATCTTTTTCATGGTATTTGACAAGATAATCAACATGTTTTTGTTGAAGAAATTATATATATGGCTGTTTTATGGTTATCCTGCTTGAGCTGAATAAATGATGAATCTCTGATGACAGGATAGTGATTTGTGTTAGACCATAAATAAACTAATGGATGAGAGGAAGATATTACGATGTGGCACGAAGTTTCCTGTAGGTTGCATGCTTTTGTAACACCTTAATACATCCAAAATCAATTATTTGTGATAAAAGAATCTTACACTAAGTGGTTTTAAAATCCTAATGCATGGGGTGTTGTATAACTTTTCTCTGCTCTTTTTCAAACAAAATGTCAAAATGCTCAATCAGTTGCCAGGATCCTTGGAAGAAAGGCAAATTTGTTCAGATTACTGCAGCACATTTTCCATTTCTGACCTTTTATGAATCAATATTAACCCAGTATCTTTCTTTACCCAATTTGTTGGAAACCAAATTAAGACATGTTAGAAAGGTTACACAAATGTGCAAGGTGTAAGGGTTCAATATGGTGATATTTGCACAGGAAATGAGACATGGCAACAGCCCAAATGTTTTGACAGGAGTGCTTACACAGTGGGTGGAGGTAATCCTGTAGGGGTACAATAGAACAGATGTGATGGTAGTATGCAGTGGTTAGCGGCCCTGCCTCTGGAACTAGAAGCCATGAGTTCAAATCCAACTGTGTCGCTCATCCAACATGCATGCTACAAGAAAAGGTTGCAGTCCTTAGGACAGGACATTAAGCCGTTGTCTTCTGTTCATTGTGCTTATCAAAAAGATCTAGGGTAATTTCCCTGGTACAATAAACCTGTATGTATTATACAAGTAGTGTCTTTCTTCTCTTTCACAACCAGTGGAAAACTAACTCTTTGGTGAGCTAAAACTGGATAAAGATCCCTTTCTTTTCTTTCCACATCTCATGTGTTTTCAACAATAGATATTAAGCAGTAATGCTTGGGCCAGGATGAGTTGTGAGACACTAAGTTATGTAAGTACATTTCTACATCTTGGTAAATAGTTGATAAATTGTTGGCTGGGATTTGAACCCTGAACTTCAGGTTACAGCTTTATATGCTTGAATCCAAGCTCACAAGACCTTTAAGAACAGTTTTTACATGTATGCTTTTCACCAACATACTACCAATAATGATAGTGACAAATGTATTAGCAAACATTCCAGGGGATATAAACCTTCCTTTCACCCGAGTCTTGTAATCTGCTTGAAAGATCTGGTGAATAGCCTAGGGGGCTTTTAGCGCCTCCCGGTTATGTATGTAGCAGCTTACATTGCCAGCAGGATCTTAGACTACACATTATGTTGTTCACATCTTTCTTGGCTAGTCAAACTTTAAAGCAGATTGATAGGATTTATGTGAAGGAAGGAAGGATGAAATATGAGCATGATGAATCAGTGTTAAGATAGCAGTGAATAATAGGTTGATAGTGGTTTAAAGCAATGTTAGTTTGTTGTTTTGTTTTGTTTTCTTTGCTTAAATTCTTGGAACTGCATCTTTCCTTATGTCACACTGATATTTGATACTTTTTTTATGCCTACACACTAAATGAAGAAAATACATCAAAAGATATGTTGTGTTTTACAATAGTGGGAGTAAGAACATGCATGTTTTTTGTAACATTTAGCATGCAAAATTATGTGCTTATCAATTTTCTCCCATGAACCTAAATAGCAAGAACGCCCTGGGCAATATGTATTAAAAACATACGTATTCTTTTACCACCTTGGGAATAAGAACATACATATATCTGTAACATTTTTGCATACAAAAAACTGCATGTATATCAACTTTTCCCTTATAAACCTAATTAGCAAGAACGCTCTGGGCAATACAGACATCTACAGACGTAAATATTACTTCATGTTGTGCATATTTTGTTTCTGATATTTCAAGTTACTTGACAGGTGCACTTTTCCCCTTGCGATTGTAGGTATACATATATATATATATATATGGGTCAATGCAGTTGGTTGGCCCTATTAGGACAGCATTGTCCAATGCAAACCTTTACCCATTTACTGATTACTCCATTACATTAGCTGAGTAGCTTACAGCAAGAGGTTCTCAGCTTAGATTAAGCTTCTTGGCCTTGCTAAGTGCTCAGTGGTATTTCAAATGGAAGATGTACTTCTATATGTAAGAATGTAAGAACAGGTTGTCAGACAAATCCCATTTGTATAATATATCAATTCTCATATCCTTTAAGTCAAAATAAGTTTAAAAAAGAGATATTAATATATGACAATATGAATTCAAACAAGCCAAGTAAAAGTGCATAATGTGGATTTGTAATATCCCTTGAGCTCCCATTCCCACTTTCAAGGTGCATTTATCATTACGTTGTGCCAACAAAATCAGGAAAAATCGTGCAATCAGTAAAACTAACAACAGAATCTGTATTCATGGGGGATTTTATCATCCAACTTTTATGGTCCTGATGTGGTTATTAGAAAACAGGGGCCACCTTGTGACAGTAACTGGGCGTATCATTGACAGCTCAATATATAAAGGCTTACTAAAACATATTCATGAACACAACCATGTATTGTGCTATGCTATGCTTTAAGCCATTTGTAGCATTATACCACCTATACCCAACTTACTAGACTTCAGTACTAGTAACTGTTCAGACCATAATTGTGTTAGATTGAGAGACACAATTTAATTGATCAAAGGCCCTTCGAAATTCCTACACATCCAAAAACATAAGCGCAGAGAACCATTTCAGACTGCCAGCAATTTTATATAGGAATGAAAGAAAAATTGCTCCAGGATATTTCTGACACACAGATGAGGTGGAGGGTCAGTGGATTAGAAATGTCATTGTTGTGTATTTAATGAGCTGTAACGTTACAGTATGTAGCAAGCCATCCAATTTACTGTCCAGATTGGAAAGTGGGCTATTATTGTTTATGGTCTAGTGGAGAGTAATGGCTCAATTTTGGTGGAGAAGATCATTTTGAGTTGTTTCATTCAGGGATAGTAGTGGCCAGTAAAAGTATCCTGAATTGTTGGTGTAAAACTATGTGTGTGTGTCTGTCTATCTGTCTACAGGGATAAAATGTGTGTGTGTGTGTGTGTGTGTGTGTGTGTGCAACACAGAGAGAGTGTGTGTGTGTGTGTGTGTGTGTTTTAGAAAGTTATGTCAGCAAATGAGAAAAAAATAGAAAAATCTAGTCTTCTTTACTTTCATTCAAGAAGCAACAAAATATTTTTATAGAAAGAATATTATCAGAGGAAGCACAGATCAGCTTGTTTCAAATTGGTCAAAATTGGTTAGTCTAAGAACTATTGCAGATGAGTTTGCAGTCTGCATTAGCAAACTACATACACCTGAGGTGGAATCAAAGGATACAGATTTAGCTCCTGCTTGACTTGATTTGAACAGTTAGACTTCAATTTGCCACCAGTAAATTGCAATTGATCTGATTGTCTGGTATGGAAATTGTCTAGAAAGATAGAGTTGGGCTAAACTTGGCACATGGGTTAATAAACTTTAAGGTATAGTACTACTATGGCCTTACTAAGGTAACACATTTGAGGAGAAGTGAAAATGACAAGGAATTTGTACAATTTTCTCTATTGAAGCACTGAAGATGCAACTTACTGCTCCTTGGGTTACAAAGGGAATATATAATATACAGAGTTTCTGACTAAAAAATTTAAAAGAAACTGCCAAAAATAGATTGTTTCGAATTTCATCTTCTAAGATAAAACCAGAGTTTGGCTTGAATGGCTTATAAATTAGTGCTGAAGAATACTTTCTGGACACTACTAATGATTTTTTTCAGTATCCTGGTGACATTTCCCATATTGAGTTTCTAATCCTGAGCAAAACGTCTTCATTGTGTGACCTTTGCCCACTGTGTGGGAGTCTGACGTGAATCATCTTGTGTTTCCGCTGACTTTGTCTGGTTGCTTCAGTGCTTGCTGCTGAGGGTGTGGCTGCGCATCTTAATGTTTGCCAATTATGAATGTTCACTTGTGGTTTTCTTTTGGGTAGAGTGCATTGATGGTAAATTTGTAGACTACTAAAAGAACTGGGTAACTCCATTCTATTACATTGATGAATGTTGTATTTGCATAATTTTTTATCAATTCACAGCTGGGATATGAAAACTCTCTCAAACAAGATTTTTCCAATGGTACTGATGAAAGACATGGTTATCTGAAATTTCTGACCATTTCCAAAATCATATCCAGTTGCTTGAGTTGCTTTTTGGTGTATCCATTTTATTACATTTTTCAGACTCATGAATATCACCAAATATGGTAACAAACTAATCTTAGTGCTTTTTCTTTTCTTTACCTTCTTGAACCATATCACAATGGTGTGCTGAATCAGTTGGAGTGATTGTATAACGTAGTCCAAACTTAGGAGACCATATTGTTGCAGTCACTATTATGCAGTCCACCCTGTGATTTGTACCCCTTGCCACACACAATGTACATGTAGGCATTGAGGGATAGTATTTCACAGCCCTGACCATGATGCCATACATCTGAATAGCTCTCGAGTCCATTTGATAGCTCTATAAAAAAAAAGATTTTAAGTCAAAGCTGCACAAGATCAATATACTTACATGTATCAATGCATCAAATCCTTCAAGTGTAAACTTGAAGGTGAAATCAGCAAACTTGTGTGTAAAACCCTTGAAAATTGCATGAAGTGTAGATTGTAGCTGTTCACTGGACAGTGACGGATGTTGCTGATTCGATCAAGTATGACCCAAAGGTTGTGCAGTGGCAAAAATATACTGGGGAGTGTTATCGCTGGAGGGTTTCCAAAGCAGGTCTAACATCATCACCATAGCCATTCTTCATGTTCGGAAGATTAAAAGCTGGCGGCTTCATCGTCTTGAGCCTTCCCAAAGTGTGTCACAACAGTCGTTACTTTGAGAGCAACGCATTTAAGCAAGTTTAGTACACATGGAGGAAATCTAGATAACGTTCCCTCGACAGTTTTGTAAAAGGAACGCTGTCTCAAAGTGAGTTCTAACATCAATCTGCAGGTCCAGGGGTCATCAGTTGGGAACTTAGTGCAGAAAAACATCCCACAATTCCATTAAAACTCTTACTCAGGGGGTAAAGGAGAGTCAATGTCATGTTCAAGTCAGTTGGTCTTACTGTTATGAGAGTAAATCACTTACTTTAAGGTCATTGCTTCCTTTACTATCTGCCTTTGGATAAAAAAAGAACCAACTTGTGCATTGCAACTGCCTGTCCTTACTTCACCTTGCCTATCCCATCATGCTGTAATGTTATGAGTTTGCCTGCTGTATTTTCAGTAAATACATGCAACCATTAATTGCAAGTACATGTATAATGGAATCACACCAACCTGGTGAGATAGCAAGATTGGATTGATCCAGGTTTTTTGGCTACTATTTGTTCTACACTCAACAATTCCCTTGATTCTATGGCTAATTCTGAAGCGGAGAAAGATAAGAATCCATTTCAAGGAAACTTCCCATGTTCCCTTTCTATTATCTTTTCCAATTGAAATTTTCCTTCTTCTTCTAAGCTTCAGTGCATTATCTACTTTTTTTATGAAAATCAATCAATCAATCAATCAATTGCTTGCATATAAGAAATGCCTCTCATAAATGGAAAAAGTTTCTGTTTTCATATCTTAACTGTTTTTTATGTCGTTATGCAGTATATGAATAGAAATGTATAATGTTGTAGAAGATCATGCGTTCAAGAAAAGCAGGATATTACAGAACTCATATTTCAGCTGCGTTAAATTTTCATACCTTTTCCCTAGGCCAATATCGTAGCATTGATTTATGCTATGGGGAAGTTGTAATCAGCTTTTAGCTTGGGGAATATTCCGACGGGATGTGATGGGATAGAGAGTTCATAAAAATGACAAATTGGAAACGGATAATGCCTTTTGTTATCTAGTATGTGGGAGTGGAAATGTCTGTATCAAAGTGCTGACAGATCAGAATGTGGTTCTTCTAGCAGCATGTTAAGAAAAATTGATCGTTACCATTGCAAAAATGAGCTCCTTTTTTTATTTTGCTGTCTGATACCAGATCTGTCATTTGATATAAAGCAATTTAAAATCTATTTTTTTGACACATTGCCTTGTGAAAATCATTGCCTTTGTATTGAAGTGTAGATGTCTATACATTGAGCGTAAATCATCAATACCAGACAAGCTTCATAGATAATACTTCAGCAAAACTTCACTCTGGCTTTCTAATTTGGCCCAGGATATTGATTTTGGGTCCTACGTAAACATTTTGCAGACAGAGCCTCCTCCATAATTGATGAAGGAAACTCAGCGGTGCTGAGGGGTGGTGTAGAATTTTATCTGCTGGTAATGTGTAGCAAGCCTTAGATGAGATTAGTTTTCTCACGAGAGTGTGTAGTTGTGGTTGCTTCAGTCTGACCCTCCGGTCAGATTTTATAGACTAAATCTTAGGGCTGTAGGTTAGGGGATGCCAAGCACATTAGAAACTACAAGGTTTGGTTGAAAAGCTGTGCTAAACATACCCCAAAGCCAAGTCTTCATCCGTGTTACACCATTGCTTCGATCATTTACAACTCTGTAGCTATTTGATGATTGCGCCGTAACGGCTGCCTGGCTCTCAGACCATGACCCTGTTACATCATTAGAGAGATCAGCTCACACCAAAGTGTGAAATTCAGAAGGGGGAGCATTAGCTTTCTGTGCCATCATGCCCGTAAACATTAACTAGGTCCAAAGTGTGAAGGTTGGGAGGAAGAGCATTTAGCATTCTATGCCATTATGCTTTTGAATATTTTTTTAGTCAGAGGAAGGAAGCTGTACAAAAGGATGACAGCAGGAAAGCTGATGCTTTTCCTCCCACTTTTAATCTAATCTAACAATTTAGTCCCCTTTAACAAATTTGTAAAGGCAATCTCTAGAATATATCAAATACTCAGCCAGGCATTAAAACACAGAATTCAATCATAGAATGTAGACATGTATATGGGCAATTAAACTATTGACCCTAAGCACAATGTCCTAGATTACATGTAAGAGCTGCTAGGTCTAGGACGACACATACATAGCAGGGTTCAAAATACAGCATGACCTGCATATGCAGCTTAGGGCAGGTAAAATTTGCAAAGGTCAACCTGCACCTGACCAGTACCTATCATATACTGGGCACATTTCTGTTTCCTCAGTGTTTGCTTCCAAACTTGCCCTGCACAGTTCATAATTAATAGACAACATATTCATCACATCTACATACCTACATATACTTGTATGAATCTGCAGAAAAATGTATTTCAATAGACTCAAGTATGCTGTTAATGAGTACCTGCTGTACTTATGTAACAGTGGGGTTCAAGCACTGCCAAACTGACCATGCCAAAGGGTTCAACCTTTTGGTGTAGTGGTTAGCGTTAGTGGATTGTGAGCTGGCCGCCCGGGTTTGGCGCAGGTTTCCGGGAGCCAGAAAGCTGTTTATACTTGCCCCTTGTGTTTCACTTAAATCAGGATTTTCAAGAAAGTTGGTGACCCACATCCCACACTGTCAGCAGATATCTTTTGTCTACAAACTAATTGAGAATAGACCAAAATATCAAGGGAAATCAAAAGAAGACAACAAGAGCAAGATGAGACTCTCTTGCTAGAGGACAAGTAATCAGACTGTAAATCTTCCAACATTTAAGTATTGATTAGGGACAGACTTAGTCACAGTTCACAAACTTTGCAATAAATCAAACTGTGGGATTATCTTTGTGGTTTTGGTGCTGACATTTTGATTAGTTTCTACAAGAGGTACTTTCCAGTTATCAAAAATAAACTCAGTTAATCAAACAAACTGTCAAAACAAGGGAAGAGTGTAAAAGTGCATTCTAGTATGAGATATTGAAAAGTAAAATAAATAGCCAAAATTTGGCAATAATTTAATGTTCCTTATCTTACTGGTCCTATACCACTGGAAGGGTAAATAAGGTACTTTATGACCACCTACTACTACCGTAATAATGTCCTTATCCTTAATGTAGGTCGAAGTAATGACATTAGACACACTATGATTGCTCTTCTTGCTTCCGACCTTATAGATTGTATCTTTAAATCGGATACCAGTTTTATGGAAAAGGATATAATTTTCCCTTGTAATTTTAGGGCTGAAATTAGTTTTTGCAGTGAGTACAAGATTTAAAAAATCAATTAGGACCTGACAGGTGAATGTCATGGTTACTGCAGTGTTTGTGCATGTACTGAGACCAATGAAGTCAGGTCTTCATCAAGGACAAGCCATTTACTCCTGCTTTTACAAGTCATATATTATGTAAATCAGTTTATGTCATACCTGTGACTCGAAAACGTTCGATACGGGTGTTCCGGACCGGGCCGTACGTTTCCGTATCGCACAGGTTCGAAAGGCGTATCACACAGGCTTTCTTCGAGTAAATCAAACCATTTCGAGCGGGCCAAATACGGCTCGGTTGGCAATTCGAATACCTGATTCGGACGTTGGAACATTGCTGTTGCAACACTTTTGGTTTGAGGGCACCAAATTTGTTCAACTTCTGGTGCATTTCGCATCAAAACATGGGTTTTCTCAGGTGTGTATGACATAAATAAGATACAACACGGTGTATTCCGCATCACCCTCGGTCCCAGCCCTCCCGCGGGTCGGATCACCCTCCGACCTTGGGTGATACGGAATACACCGTGTTGTATTCTATATGTATTGATGAATTGACTATTGATATGCTAAGTTGCATAACAAGTAGTATGTGTACTACATCAAACTAGCCGAGAAAGTTCCCAGGATCCTTAGATATCAGGCCATATCTAAACAGAGGAGTCTACTTCATTACATTTACATTTACAGTTAGTCTGACATTACGAGAAACTAATCATATACCACTGCATATGAGATTCCAACTATTTTTCTTTCCTTTTTGTAGCCCCTGGTGCTAAATTCAGCGCAAAATTTGTACAGTCTTTGCAATGCAAAAACAAGTAACTCTAGTTCACCTTAAGTTTATCCACAGGGTGACATTTTTCCATTGTTTGCTTTTAAATATCGTATTTTAGGGATGTCCAGTTGTCAGACTGTGGTTTCAAATTGTAATATTTTCAAATCATGCAGTTTGAAACCGTCGTCCATCGACTTAATCTCTAAATACCCTGTCATTAAGACCAACGGATATTGGTTACCCCGCAGATAAAGGTGAACCTGCGTTACTTGCATGTTGAAAGAAACTGCATGTGTTGCTCAAGTCCTAATTTTTCTAAATTCAATACTTTACATGTAGGCACCAAAGGTAACCCATACATATCTCAGACTGGTAAGTCTGTGTGATCGTATATTTCAAGCCAGATTTCTCTGGCTTATCATCATCCCACCATCATGCTCTCCTGCCCTTCAATAACAGGCTTAACAGCATGAAACTAGTTCTTAGTGGAAAGCAATAATACTACACATAGGGCAAATTTGATTTTACCAGCAGAGCAAGTCAGACATAATTGATGCAGAAGTGTGAAAGTCACCTTCCAAATAATCTCCCCAGGTAGGCATAGCGTGATTCGGATTGTATCCTATAAAAACCTGTGCAAAGTCTAGAGTCTAGAAAAGTGATGTGGGCAAGTTTAACATTGTGTACTTTGGGAAGGGTAAGTAATGTTTAACGTAGAAATATTCAACATTGCAGATGGAAGAAAATACCCCCATGATAGCATCATATATGCATGTTTTTTCTCTACCTATTGTTCATGTATGTACATAGCATCATCAGGTCAATAGGCCATCCAGAACTTCATCCCTGTAAGTGATATGATGCTTTTGACATGTGTCAATGTTTTGATACAGTCACCATGAGGATAAGTACTTCAATTTTGCACAAGTGTTAAGAAGAGGTTGCATATTAGGCATTTCTGGGATGCTCTTATTCGAAGTCTATGACCAGATTAACATTTTAGATATGGTACTGCTACTGTAAGAAGAATAAGGTTTCCCGCGGTTCTGAAAGGATGTTTGCTGTTGTGTTGTGGCCTTCAGGACAGTTAAGGTCTTTTCACCTCTCAAGCTTTGCATGCATTTGAAGGCTCTTAACCCTACACAAGTCACGCCCTTATGTCTCACAAGTAAGTAAGTAAGGATAAGTAAGTAAGGATAAGTAAGTAACCCTACACAAGACCTGTGCTCAGTAAATGTGGTGAGTCAGCTAGAGTTACAAGTTAGACAAGTCAATAACACTTGTACAGATCAGCTCATGAATTGTTAGTCTCAACCCATATCTTATTCCCATTTTCAGCATTTATATGTTGAGTATAAGCATTGTTCTGCTTGGCAAATGACCCTTATGCTAAAAGAAATTTTTTCCGGAAACTTGGATGTTGTCCATGAAATGAAGTTTGTGTGGCCGTCATAATGCCATGTATATACATCTACTACATGTATGCTTGTTTGCTGGCTATATTGTATTAAAGTTACTATCTCTAACAGTAGTACAGAAATGTGTTGTTCACAGGTATCATAAAGCTAGAGTGGTGGTGTCGAAGCAGGCCATTTATCTTTTCCATTGAACTTCACACAACCTTCACCACGTTATCAAGGTCATGACTAATGGAGCACTCTGACAAGTCTATAGTTACGTCCATACAGTGTAGATCCCCTGGTTATCACCCGTATCCTAGGAGACAGCACCGCTGAATGGATGAGGTAATTTTCCTGGTATAGTCTTGGCTTAAGCCGGCCAATCCCATGGGACATAACAGGGATGTGGGATGTGATACAAGGCTTATTCCCTGAGAAGTGATGATATGACGAGATGAGAATTTTCTGCCTGTCTCGTCTGTGTTGGATTGTACTGTATGAGCATATTAGGTACAAAATCAGCCAGCGGTAGCTTGCGATATCACCTCCGGTGCAAATGATTCAAAGTTGTGGTATGTCCAGTGTAGTTTGGAGTAAGAGCTTTCAACTTGTCGAAGAATGCATTTTAGTGTAAGAGCATTTTTTTAAGAAAAGGGAATTAATATCATTGAAGAGGTTCATCAGTCACGTATGTTTACAGTTCCTATCAATTTTCTTCAAACAGTGACTGTTTATTAAAGGTAGAGAACATACCTCCAAATTTTCGATGTCTATCAGTACATCTTGGACACGGAGAATGGTCTAGTCTCGTTCTTGTGAATTAATAGCTTATGCTGTATTCAATGATGCTTTTTATGACATTTGTTCACTTTAATAGCGATTCAAAGTCTCTGACCTATGCAACACTTTAGATATGGTACTTATGCCTGTAGGAAAAATTAGTTTTTTCCAAGGTGCTGAAACAATGGCTACTGTTGTGTTATTGCCTTCAGCACAGTTACGGCCATTTCACCTCTCAAGCTTTGCATGGAATTTTAAGGCTCATAAGCCTGGGGGTAAAATATGCATTGCCTATCCTCAGAGATTCAGTGGTGTATCAAGTACAGATTTGGCTGGTTAGGTGGAATTTTTTAACACTTCACAGATCAGATCAGGAATTGCTAGGTGAAGACAATTCCTTTTTCCTCCAAAACCATAGCCCATTCTCACCAAAATATGTTCTAGTCTCTTTAACTTGTAGCTTGATAAGATTACTGGTATCTTACTTTTGCTAGTAGGAAGAATGAGTTTTGTCCAAGCTGCTGAGATGATGGCTGTTGTTGTGATTTTGCCTTCAGGACAGTTACGGCCCTTTCACCTCGCCATTTCTAGATTCATAACCATGTGAGGTAAAATAGACATTGACTGTGGTCAGAAGAGATTTGGTGGTGTATCAACTACAGCTTTGCCTGGTAACGCTACATATTAGGTGCAATTTTAAAACGCTTCACATATCAGATCATAACCAAAACCATAGCCCATTCTCAACAAAAGATGTTTAATCTCTTTAAATTGTAGCTTGATAAGATTACAGGTATCTTACTTTTGCCTGTAGGAAGAATAAGTTTTGTCTGAGTTGCTGAAATAATGGCTACTGTGTTATTGCATTCAGTACAGTTACGGCCATTTCAGCTCTCAAGCTTTCCATGGAATTTCTAGATTTATAACCCTATGAGGTAAACTCTATATTGCCTATGGTCAGAAGAGATTTGGTTGTGTATCAACTACAGCTTTGGCTGGTAAAGCTATAAGTCAGGTGCAATCTTACAACACTTCACAGATCAGATCAGGGATTGCCAGGGGAAGACATTGCTAGGTAAAGACAATGCCTTCTCCCTCTTTAACCATAGCCCATTCTCACCCAAAGGATGTTCTAGTCTTTTTGAATTGCAGCTTGATGGAAAGTGAATGCCCTATAAGCTACAAGTAATTGTAACGCTAGTTCACCTTTATTCGCGGTGTAACCTATATCCGTTGCTATCAGAAATGGGTATTTGGGAAGATGAAGTCGACGGACGGCAGTTTAAAACTGCAATATTTTGAACATATTACTACTTGAAAACACTGTCCGTCCAGTTGATATCCCTTAATACCGTGTTGGTAAACACAACGAATATAGGTTACCCTGCGGATAAAGGTGAACTAGCGTTACCTTGATGAAAAGTGAATGCCCTCATTCTCCCTCTTACCTTTAGATTTATGTTCATGTACATGGCATGAAATGTCTGGTGTATTTTCATAATTATGAAAATACTTGCGACAGTCATATTGAGGTTACCTGAGTGGCGCCAAATGGCAGCTTGCTCGGGATCCTTGGGATTTAGCCCCGCCTATTATAAATATAAGCTCCTTGCAATTCAGCCCCTGACTGAAAAGAGGGAGTAGTCGACCAACCCAATAACCAATAACCAATGCACCTTTCTTTCTGACTTTTGCAAGAAGTTGAAAATGAACAGATGTAAATACAAGTACTAGTATGTAATACATCAGTAGAATTAATATTCTTTTCCTCTTCTTAGTCTGGAGAGTTCACGGTGCCGAGTGACATGGGACAGCTGATTGAAGATGAGGACCAGAAGCGAGAGCAGAGTAACATCCCGCAGGCATCCTTCAACTTCATCAACTCCATCATCGGCTCAGGCATTATAGGTCAGAACAGTCCTCCAATGGAGACAAACTACAAAGAAATTACCAGCAGGGTAGAAGGCTAAATGAAGAACACAGTATCACAAGACTTAGATGATCTTGTACCTACACCTAGTAGATTTTCCTCGATTTCTGCACAGTTGTAAGACATGCAAGTAAGGCTCTATGCAAACTTTTGCAATCTTGTTCAAACAGAGCAGCTCTTACATGAAATTTGGAAAATGTTAACAAAGAAATAAGACCAGGACTATTTGCTAATTTAGAGGGGTGGAATAGCATTCATTTGTGGTATGGCAATGTTGGAATGCAAACTTTTACAGAGACAGATGGTCAGCTTAAGTTGAATTGATTGCTGGTCTACATTTAAGTTGATGACAGGTACACATATCTTGCTGATGCACTTTCTTCATCCGACCCCCAGGATAGACCGATACCTGCACTCATGTTTTTTCCAATCCATCATTGAGTTTAAGGAAAGTTTTGATAATGTAGAAAACACACTTTTAGAATGAACAAATATACTGGTACTTCTGAATGTTTCCACGTGTTTCTCATTAGGTATGCCCTATGCCCTGAAGCAAGCAGGGTTCCCCATGGGGGTTTTGCTGATCCTGATTGTGGCCTTGATAACAGGTGAGCTATTTGTGTTTACACTGTTTATTTTCTTGATCACTGATTTAAAAATGAACTTGATCATTGACTTAAAAAGCTCCTTTGATCATGATTTAGAATGTTCTTTGAAGTAATATACCATAATTATGTACATTGATCC
>NW_023365769.1:103054-122223 GCF_000003815.2 Branchiostoma floridae
GAGTTTCTTGTCAATAAGATTGCTCAATATCTTTTATATGATAGAATTTTTCTTTCAACATGTACAGATAACACTTTGTTTTCTTGATATCATAGATGGTTGAATGACTGTCTAAATAAAACTTCTGGTCCATCTTGCACAGACTATTCAGTGATTCTTCTTATACGTGGTGGGAACCTATCAGGCACAAAAAATTATCAGGTAGGGGATTGTTGTTGCAGCCTTTGGTTGAATTATAGTACTGTTGTATGATAGTGATAACATTATTATCAAAGTTATTTGGTGATATTAATTTAATATTAGACATTTTCCACTCGAAATCATGATCCGAATGTTTCATTTTCTTCCTTCATTATACATGGTTAGATTACACATAAAACGTATATTCAGAGCATTATATCATGCTTCTACAGGACCTGGTTCGAGCTGCCTTTGGCTTCCCAGGGTTTGTCTTCCTGTCCATAGTCCAGTTTGTCTACCCTTTTATCGGTAAGTGTGTGGGAGGGAAAACAGCAGACATGATTGCACTCCCATAGGCTGTAATCTCGTGCTAATTGTCTCCGGCTCTACAAACAGCCGGGTTAGATTGCCTGATTTCATGTACAAGATGTATCTTTTAGTTTGTGTAGTTTGTGTACTAAAGTTTGGCCTAATGCTGTTATGCAAATTAAACCATATGCACACCAATCTGTCAGTGTCTGCCCAGCATTTAATATCAACCTTGAGCTTGCTAAGCTTAATATAACCTTGAGGTGTTAGGTATCAAATTTGTATTAGTTTTGGGGTTAGGTAGCAGGAAAAAGGTTAAGCCAAATGAATAAATGAACCGTACACTGCAAAAACAGTGATTTTCAAAACTCCAAACTTTAATGACAATGACAATAACATTAAGGTTAAAACTCATACAGAAGTATTTGCAGAAAGTCAGAAGAAGAAATTGCTCGTGGATGCAGACAGCTGTATGCCAAAGAAACCCAATCTGCAACGACCTAGAGATTGGACTGAAATATTGGTTATGGAGTTAGGTAGTAGAGAGAAGCTTCAGCAAAACAAATCTTATAGTAACACTACAAAATAAGGGTGATTTTCAAAACACATTAGCGACAATGACAATAACATCAAGTTAAAGCTTGTACAGAAATATTTGCAGATAGTCAGAAGAAGAAACTGCTCGTGGATGCAGTCGTATAACAAAGAAACCCAATCTGCAACGACCTAGTGATTGGACTGAAATTTTGGTTATGGAAATAGGTAGTATAGAGAAACTTAAGCAAAATTAGAAATATTTGCAGAAAGTCAGAAGAAATTGCTCGTGGATGCAGACAGCCGTATGACAAAGAAACCCAATCTGCAACGACCTAGTGATTGAACTGAAATATTGGAAGCAATTGCGCCTCATTAAGTTAATGGCAGGGGGGGTAATACGCTTGTAAATTGCAGAATAATGGTGCTGCAGGTCTCTCTAGTGGAGCGTTTGTGATTAAGTCAGTTATAAGCTGATTAGAAATGACTGGGGGAATGATTGCTTGACTTAAGAAGCCCAGCATGGTTTGTGCACAGGTTCTAGTAATATTGATTCTAAGGCTGTAAGGAGGAACATGACTTGGAACAATTCAATTGGTAAGGATTTAAGACTCAAGATACAAAATCCTAGAGGTTTAGGTCTATTCATTGTTAACATGATTCCTTTTTCCTATAGCAAGCCAAACATGGGTTTGCTTATCTTTACCTGAGTATGATATACCAACTATAAAGCCATGATTTAATCAGGATTCATAGGGTTCATACTTTAGTTTGCAAGTTTGCACTGCAATCTCCCTCTCACAACAGGGGTAACTGGGGTATCAGGGAAAACATTGACAATGACATTTTTTTTTCATAAATTAGTATCGCTTTACTCAAGCCTTGACTTGTTCTTGGATCCTCACAGTTGATTGCAATTCTTTAAAAGATGAAAAATGCATGATCATGAATCATTTTATCAAACACTGCTTCCTAATAGATAGGTATTCACTGTGAGTCGTATTCTTCCCTGAACCAGCAATGATCAGCTACAACATCATCACAGGTGACACCATTACCAAGGTCATGGTTCGAGCTGCCAGACGTAAGTATTCTCTACATGTATCTGATTTCTTTTGTTACCTTTTCTTTTTGTTTCTTTCAGCCATGATTAGCTACAACATCATTACTGGAGACACCATCACAAAAGTCATGATGAGAATTTCTGGAGGTAATAAAATCTTTATATTGCATGGTACTGTCTTTTCTTTGGTGCTTGCATATTCATTTTATGGTTTATTGTAGAATTTGTGAAATACTGCATTTACTAGAATTCATTTACTGTTTAAGTATTTTATCATGAAAGTTGACTGCATCATGAAAATTTTCACAATTTTCCTACAAATGAATTTTCAAAATTAATGAAGTGATATCGGAAAGATTTTATAGCGTGTTGCAGTATTGTAATATTGGTAAAGTACAGACTTTAAAACACCTTGGCTGTTACCAATTTTGTTTATTTAGAATAATATAAGTATTCTTTTCCGTACGTTTTGTATGCTTTTTCTTCTTTTACTGCTGAAAAACAGTGGATGCTGTTTGAAACGTCTAATAAATCATATGCTTATGTCCAGTGGTAAAGATCTTACTTACATATCTAAACATCCTGGATGACTTATCTTCACAAACGTATTGGTTAAGTAGTGCTTTTCAGAATCAAGTAATAATGGGGACAAGATAGTTCTAAATACTTCTGTATGGCATAATTACCTTTTCATATCAAGAGAACAATAATCCATTTGTTGCCTCTAAATTTGTCATACCTGTCCTTGGTGCTGAAAGTACAGAGTCAGACACTTTTCTATACCCAGCATCACTAGCTTGTGCTCATTTTGCCTAACTGTGCAAAAATGTGTTGCATTTCCAGTGGAGGTGGATGAGGAAACTGGGCAAGTCTATGGTACAGTCTGAAATGTGTCCCTACAACTGACATGACTAAAATGACTAACTATCAAATTCTCAGTAGTATAGCTTCTACTCTTGGTGCTGTTACCCTGGAATTCATAGAGCTTAGAAATAATGACAAATTAATGAAAAAAGTCATGAGTTTCACATATTTACTCACAATCTAAAAGTTTGTTGTTACTCCTTACACGAATAACTAACACTCACATTCATACTTCAGATGCCTGTTAGCCAATACTAGTTAGCCAACTATCATCTTTCATTATGCAGATAATAAGCTACGAGTGAATGTGATTTGCAAAGTTCAATATAAAAACCAGCATATTATCCTTCCTCTGTAATACTTGATCAACATAGGCAGAAATATCCCACTGTTTTAACATGATGGACATGCATTATTGGAAAGGATAGATGAAAATCAAAAAGCCTAGAGACATCTTAACAAAGACACAGCCTCTGTGACCAAGTTCCATGGCACTACATATGTTCATTTCTAGAGGCATTAATGCCTTTGAATGTTTCATATGTTTTGTTACCAGTCACAGAGACCAACATCCTGGCCAACCGTTACTTCATCATCTGTCTGTGCACCCTTCTGGTCACACTGCCACTGTCTCTGTACCGCAATGTTGCAAAACTGGCAAAGGTAAGTTCAAGACCTTCACATACTCCAATGATGTTACTAGGTATTATGTTGACATTTGCATATCAGACTTATTTGTAGTTTTTTCTTTCTCAGTATAAATGATCATGAGGTTCAATTTACAGTAAATTATCAGCTAGCACAACTTGTATGTTTTTATAGATGGTAACGATAAGAGAGTTGATGTTTTTTTATTGCACTTCCTTCTCCACAGGCCTCCCTGTGGGTTTATGATATAGACGGATTACAGAGAGTTGATGTTTTTTATTGCACTACCTTCTGTACAGGCCTCCCTGTTTGCCTGTCTGCTGGTGGTGTTCATCATCATCGCAGTCATCATTAGATCCACAGACATGCACATGTAAGTCTCATCTACAACAGTTACAGGGCTTCTGCATACTTAGACGTTTCAGCAGCAGCTTAACAGTGCCCCCTTACAATATTCTTACATACTGCACTGCAGAGTGTAGCAAGTGCACTTGACACTATCAACTATCCATAGTTGACACTAACCCAGACTCTATAGAAAAAACAACTTTGAGGTGGTTTAAAACAAAGATTGAGTTAGTTTATTGTTCTGTTGATCCTAATCACTTTTGTTGTTGACTTTTTCCAGCCCTCCTACAGAAGATGCCTACACCTTTGCCAAGCCAGGATTTGCACAAGCAGTGGGCATCATGGCTTTTGGTGAGGCAAAAACCTCAGAGTCTGTGCTTTGTCCTGACATTATTTGTAACATTCATAGCCAAAAAATTGTAAATTTGCATATCAAATCTCAGTGGTATCTACTTCTCTAATAGGTATGAGTTATTCCAATTTGCTGAATTGTTAATTCAAAACCCATTTTGATACTGTTACTCAGTCACTGTGTACAGTTTATTATTTTCAAGTCAAGGCCAAGTTTCCCTACATTACCACTATCTTTAATACCTATAGTATGTTTTCTCTATTACAGAATGCCCAGATATTGCATGATTTAATGTATCATGGATCTACCGGTGCAATAGCTGAGTGGGTAGAGTGTTCACCTTGCATTCCGTAGGTCATGAGTTTGATCCCCGGCCGAGTCATTGAGCACTGAGCATTCAAAAAAGAGAATGAAAGTTGAACTCACAACACCTGTGGACAAGCCCCCCTGCTGTAGTGATTGCACAAAGTTGTGTGGCCAAGGGCCACTGAAACGGAGATGGGTGCTACCTTATGCACCATCTGGTTCTGGAAGAATGAGAATCCATATTTATCCCCACAGCCTTCGTCTGCCACCACAACACCTTCCTGATCTACGGTTCGCTGGAAGAGCCCACCGTACACCGCTGGTCCATCGTTACGCACATCTCCGTGGTCGTGTCGTTCATCGCCACTGTCGTGTTCGCTGCCTGTGGATACGCCACCTTCACAGGGTTTACCCAAGGTCTGGAACCACTCGCTTTATGCATGGTGTCTTTTTTGACTCCCCTTAAAAACTCTGACTGCTTTCTGGTTATATAGTCAAGAAAGTTTAGAAAGCTTCTTGATTTAGACTAAGTCTTGAAATAATGAACAATTCACATGTGAAGGGAGATTACTAAACCTCTTATTCTTCATTGTTTGTAAACTTAACACTGTCAGAATGATTTTAATCTGATTTACTGAAACACAACATTTTTTTGTATTTTCACTGTCAACCTCTTTGGCCCTCCTCACAATGAATTGACCTGTGACCCCAATGGTGCCCGGAAGAGTGTACTGCTTCTGGTCATTGATGATTAATGTGTGGCTGACATTAAACATTATGTATGGCCTCTTCCCTCCCTTATGCAAGGGTCAGATTTCCAATCTGGGGCCCGGCCAGGCAGTTTTAGGGATTAGATAAAACACAAAAAAAACACAAAACATGCCTTAAAGACCAGAAATCTGGACCCAGGGTCCACAATAACCATAAAACTATATAGATGCTCCCTGCTGAACTCTGCCAGGAGGTTTGAAAGCTGAATTGACCCTCCAGACCACATAAACTAATTAGAAGCCATGGGGAGTCCAGCCAGTGTCTGCTGCCAGGAACAAAGGGATGGTATTACGACATAAGGTTGAAAGTTATTAGCATATTAACTGTCAGATCTGTTTGAAAAAATTTTTCCACTACTTGTCAACAAAATGCTGTCAAACAAAGCAAAATGACACATTAGCTTGCTGCAAGGCTAAAGACACCATACCATATTTTCTACAACATTAGGTTTGAAGGAAGAAATTTCAGACCAGTGTTGAAAATTCAAAATGTTGCCAGATTTCTTGTGCCTTTGAATTCAGTCTAGAAGTACATCTGCACTCTTTCCTGCACTCTCTACCTTTGTCTGAGTTACTGAATGTCAGTATCATTGCCATTAGGATCTTGCCTTTCAGAGGCTATGTGGTATCTTGTTTTGAAATAAGAGCTGTCACCCTCATTGTATCTATATAGAATAAGATCATTTATTTTGGTAAAGATTAGTCCCTCTCAAATTTGTATTTCTTTTCAAATAGTTATGAGCTTCCTGTTGGATTTTGCGTGTCTCCAAATAGAACTTGTAATCGTAGCACCGTCTTTGCAATGTGAATGAGTAAAATTGCTTGTACCACCAGCAACAAGGGTATAATATCTCAGTGCCCCAATGTTTCCCTTCCACAAAGTTCCAGGCTGGGCTTAGTGGGTCTGTGGTCATTACTTCACATGATTTCTGTTTAGAGAAAGCTTACAAATTTACTTTTTATGTGCAAACAAACTAAAACTCTTCATCTATCTGTAACTATTTGAACTCTACAGACTAGGTATGAGCCCTGCTCCAGCACCCTTGTTCACTGTATGAGAGCCTGTTGTAGACTGAACCCGGTAGTTTACGTTAGCCGAATTTATTGGGTGATTTTATAGTACCACCTTGGTCTTTAAAATGTGACCCTAGCATAGCTTAGTAAATAAATGGTCAATTCAATGAGGCCATGTTGAACTTAAGATTATTTATCTTGTTGTAGCAGAGATGATATTTGTGTGATTTTCCCAGGCGATGTGTTGGAGAATTACTGCCATGAGGATGACCTGATCAATGCTGCCAGGTTCTGCTACGGTGTCTGCATCATGCTGACCTTCCCTGTGGAGTGTTTTGTTTGCAGAGAGGTGAGACTTACACCAAGAAGGTTAAATGTACTCTGTGACTGCTTTTGTATTCAAAGCACTATAATGATACCTAATTATTTCCACGATAAATGGAGATATTGTTTTGGTTGTGTATGTGCCACTGTGCGTGCGTGCGTGCGTGCGTGCCTGCATGCATGCAGGCGTGCACATGTTTGTCCATCCCCAAAAATCTGGATTTCACATGAAATTGATGAAAATGTACTACTGTAAGCATAAAATGACAGATTTAACAATGAAAATTATACAACACTGACTCCCAAGCTATGAGTGTAAAGGAAATCGAATTAAACCTAGGGACAGCCCTGTATGGTTTTGTAATTGGCTTTCTCTCACTCCAACTGACTGTAGAAGTTTGTGACTGTTATGTCATGTCCATCTTTGTCTTTTATTCAGGTGATTGAGAATTTCTTTTTCCAAACTGCACAACCCACAACTACACTGAGACACGTGATTGAGACCGTTATCATCGTGGGGGCGACTCTGGGAATCTCATTGGCTACTGACTGTCTGGGCATCGTTCTTGAACTGAATGTAAGTGTGGAGATAGAGGATATCGGGTTACAGGGGGCAGCCCTATATTCCCTATATTCTAACAGCCCAATGTTCTGTCGCCCTCATGTTTCAATAGCATACTCCTACATTTCGAAGCCCATATGGTCCAAGACCTGTGTTTCGACGCTTTCATTTTAGGGTTAGGGTGTATCGGAACACTCCATGGAGGGTTGTAACCGATGTACATTGTACTTCTGTACAGGTTAGACTTGTACAGGTTAGACTTGTCAAAGTGGCTTTCTCTAAAGTGAACGAAGGAAAATTGTGTTACAGAACATTGATCCAAAGATAGCTTACCTAGTAGGAACAAAGTATTTTACAGTAAATCAAAGACAGGAAACTGCTCTTTAACAAATGTACTGGACTCACCTGTTGCAGGGCACCCTGGGAGCCACCCCGCTTGTCTTCATCCTCCCGGCTGCTTGCTACATGAAGCTGGAGGAAGGAAAGGTCTACAGCGCCAAGAAGCTCCCGTCTCTACTCATCGTCATCACCGGGGCCATCGTCATGGTGATAGGGTTTATCATGGCCGTCCTCAGTCCGCAGGGGTGCTCGCACGGGAAGGAGATGTCCTACTGTCACGCCAACGACGTCAACGCCACTGATTTTTCCACCTTCATTCCCAGTACAGAGATGCTTGCCAGTAGCACTGTTGCCTCTATGGTCAGCAGTACTACCCCTCCGTTTTCCAACTTCTCGTCATTAGGACCATAACTTATCACTCTGACAAGATTCTATCTAACTTATATTGTTGTGTATGTTTGTGTATGTCAGTAATCATATGGGAGAATAGATTATGATCATGATTATGGCCAGTACCTGTATAAAAAATATCTTATCATGAAAGTTGAATTCTCGTATTCTTCTGTGTTGTTTAGCACTGAAGTTGAACACTTGACCAGATGTAACTGTATGAAAAATGGATACAGTTTGAAGACTTGCTGAAGTGTCCTAAGTAGACTGACCTCTAACCCCAAAAAACTATGAACCTTCCTAACATTTGACCCCCACATGGGGTTACATGTTGCTTAACAAAGAAGCTTGCTGGTCATGACCCCATCTTGTCCAAAAGGTTACACAGGCTGGTTCAAGGTTATAGCACTACTGAAGATGGCGACTTTGGCAGAAATTGAAGGTATCTACATACATTTGTATCTTTGCTGTATATGTGGAATTTAGAGGCTCATTATCACTTATACTCAAGAGAGAATGGACTAAATTACAAGTTAGTATCTAGACAACATTTGTTGTGTTTGTAGCATGACCAAGTGAGTACATTGTACATGTATGCTGGGTAACATTGTAACAAGTTAGATTTACACATATTATTACAGTATTCATATGTACTTGAATTTGCTTATTTGTGAACCTCATTTTCAGCATGGTGCAGGTATTAATGCCAAGCAAAGCTATCATACCTTACTAGATTAGCTTAATTCTGACAAGCTAGTGCTAAATGAGATGGAAGAAAAATTTCTTTTATTGAAAGCAATACAATCAGAAGTATCAGTATTTGGCCATTTAAAAGATTAAGGTACTGAGATTAAGGTTTTCTTCTCAGTACATAAGTCCTTGATTGTTCTCCTATTCAAACATTTTGTAAAAGTGCAGTTGACTTAGACAATGTACGATGTTTCAAGTGCAGACAAAAGTTTTACAACTAAAATGCCACTGCAGTACTTTTAAGTTGCTTTAAGGTTACTACCCTGTGGATAAAGGTTACTTCCCTGTGGATATTGTGAAGCCTACACAGACCAAGGACGTTGTATGAGATAACGTCCTTGCACAGACAGAACCTGGATTGCATAATGTGGTAAAGAGTAGTGCTTTAAAATCAAGAGTACATGATTGTTTGATAAGTAAACTGAAAGACCAAGAGGGCTTGAGGACAAGAAGACAGTATATATGTATGAACATACCGCTATTTCTAAAAGGTGCTCTGTAGAAAGGTCTGGGTCACTTTCTTGTAAAGTACAACTGAGCTACAACTTCTAAATGGCCCTTAAGCTGTGTGGACTTATTGCCAGTCTAAAATGTAAAATACAAATGACATGACGTAGGGTGCTATGGTAAACATACCAGTCAACAGTGAACTACATGTGTATGAATTTCTAAGGTTACAGTGTAAACAATTTCTATTGCTTCATAAAGCTTGAATGCAAGCTTGCTTTATATCAACTTAAATGTGCCATAGGTAGCTGTGTTTTGTGTAAAGCTTTAGAGTGTATGGGTAACGTTATTTATCAATGAAAAGGAATGGCTGGTTGTGTTGTGAACTATTGTGTATATAAAACAATTCTGGAAATTAAGCTAGCTTGTTATGTGAGATTGTGACTTCCTGATATAGAAATATCCAAGACTCAGAACTGGTAACAGATGAAGAGATTATGTTTTCTGCTCAAGTGCAATCTGCTCTGTGAATAAAAAAGATTTAATGATCATGAGGATAAATGCATTGCTTATGATTATACATAAGCTGTTGATTCTTCAGATACGTGAAAGATGTGGGAGAAAAAACAATAAATCTGCACAGTATGAAAAGTGTCATGCCTTCTTTTGTGTGCATGTGTGATGTAAATTTTGGTATGAAAATGGCAAATGGGAATACACTGTCAGGCATTTTCCTAAAAATTTTCATACATATTACATGCGTCTATATTTTGCACTGGGCATGTGTGTGTGTGTGTGTGTGTGTATGGGGTGCTATTAGTTCTTGTGTGATATTAAAGACGAATGACATTAAGTTCGGTAAGGACAGTAGCTTGGGAATACACATGAATGCTTAATTGTTCTTTTTCACATTTTTGAAGCAGTTCTTTGAATCAATTATTCTAAAAGATGTATCTCTGGCATTCGAAGCTAAATTTATCTACTGCTTCAAAATATTACAAAACCTGGTTATGCTGTAACATTATAAAAAATCAATACTGACACACAAAGATAGCCAACAGAGGTAAGATTTTCACTGCACATGACGTTTATTGACCAAATCTGTACAGGCCCCCAAAAAACTCAAAACTGAGGTCTCCATTCTGAATTCTTGAAACCTTCAATTAGAAATGTACATTGTTGCATCGTTTTACAAGATGTTATTACATCTCTGCACGGGTAGTTGTAAGTAAAGGGATATGTCTGAATAATTTGCACCATGAACTTTTCTGTCAGTTAAAGAAAATCTACCCCTATCCTCATTGTAGTTAGCTCCAAAGCAGGCAACCTGTAAGTGAAATTTGGTCAGCACCACTCTCCTGCTGGGGGAAGTTTTTTGTCCTCACTTAGACAAATTGTCATACCTATACAGTCTGTATATGGCATTCCTGGTAACTGAATGTACTTATGATCCTTAGTGAACATGTCCTAAGCAGATACAGCACCAGTTTACTGCATGAGAGCACCCTTAGCAAGAGAAAGGTTAAGTCCTCTTCACCATGGGATGACGTCTATGGCACAAGATAGGGGGTGGGGGACTACTGTGGGGGGAGGGGGATGCCTGTGGGGGTGGGGGCCTCCTGAAGGTTTTTCACCAGCTGAGCCAGCCAGCGTTTGGTGGAGTTGTCGTCCTTCAGTACAGCCGCAAAGGTTGTGTCCTTGAGTTGGTCGGGTAAGCATTGCCGCAGCGCCTCCCGTGCTCTGTGGGAGGAATTGCAGGTGTCAGCCAATTCGGACCACTCACAAACTTTTGGACATTTGGACATTTAATGCTCAGTCATCAAAGAACTCTAAAGATTAACTGAATATCATGGCATACCTGTGTAAAAATCTGTACAATTAATTTTTAAACCAAATATATATTTTTTGGGCCCCTGTGCCCTGGTATTATAACCTAATGAAATGAAATTTGGTACAGAGGTGCATTGGACATGCCCACAGGACTCTGTCAACACTGTTTTGGTACAACAATAGTAGGAAGGTCTTACCTGGGGTTGTCTGACAGTCTGAGGTAACAGCGCACCACATGTTTGAGGAGACGGGCGGAGGGCTCTTTAGACAGCTGTAGCACCATCTTACCCTAAACAGAATACAGAATACAACTGAGTGTAGTTTTTGTCAGTCGAAACAGCATGTGGAACAGGACAAATTAAAATCTTACATCATACACAAGATAGAAGGCTACTGAGTGATAGCCACTTTCTACAAATAACATGCTGTCTGTCTACACATTGGCACAGCCATGCTTTTTCATACTTTGGTAGCTGCATATGTGAGCTTATTACAGAAGGAATATGATATGCCACTTTCTAGGTGCAATGGCCGAGTGGGTAGAGTGTTCGCCTTGCATTCGGTAGGTCGTGAGTTCGATCCCCGGCATACCAAAGACTCTAAAAATGGTACATGCTGCTTTCTCTGCTTAGAACTAAGCACTAAAGAGGAAGAGTATGGAAGTTAAACACACATCACTACCAGCTGACCAGCCCCCTGCTGTAGTGACTTGCACAAATGTGTGGCCCAAGGGCTTTGAAGTGGAGATGGGCGCCACCCTACACATCCGTAGATCCATGGGCAAACTTTAACTTTTTAACTTTAACTTTCTAGGAGAAGTAGACGTAAGTACAAGCCTTACCAATATCATGGCTACATGGGAGAACCTCTCGTAAGTCTGACAGATGTAGGACAGGCCTGTCTCATCCAGCAGGATCTTCTGCAGGATAAATGTTGCAACCTGGAAAAAACAAACTGAGTTACATTTGGGGCCACATCCTTGTCAACTCTAGAAAGGGTAATGGCAGATAACTTGAATAACATGAATACATTTTGGTATTGGGTGGGCCGACTACTCTCTCTCTGCAGCCAGGGGCTCAATTGCGAGGAGCTTACAATAGGCTAAATCGCAATAGGCGGGGCTAAATCACAAGGGTCTGGAACGAGCTGTCATTCGGCGCCACTCAGGTGACCTCAATGCGACAGTAATTGCCACAGGTGCGGCCATGGGACTGTAGGTTTCAAACCACTCACACCATGATGGAACCCTACAGCACTCTTTTCAGTAAGTGCGGTGGGATCTCCAACGTGCTCAAGGTGTGGCTCTCCCCAAACACAGGACCTACATTTAACATTCTATCTGAGGGATATTTTTCACAATTGTTACAGTTTAGTTTTTGAGTGGTGTTACTCACAGTTTTGGAGAGCTCGCTGCCTGACTCCATGATGCGCAGACACAGTGGAATGATCTCTGTAGTTAGCAGGAAGTTGATCACCTCCTGTTCATCAGTCTGAAACACAAAAAGGTTTGCAAGTCCTCATCATCAATTTTTCAATTGCATAAAACCTTCAAACTTTGGGAAACAACTTCTTTTTTAAAAAACATTTTGACTACTCAAAATTGAACCAAACTGGTACATGTACCTATCATCTTTTCTAGCACAATCATGTAGTCAACCCTGGTCTCAACAACTACTTAAGAGACAAACGAAAATAGTTGGTAACTGGGGCGTACACTCTAGACAAGATGGTCTTATCTATGTGAAATTGCATGGGACTATTTTAATGTGGCTTATTACAATAGGTGCGAGGTAGTTCCCTGCCAATGTTCTACAGTAAACATGCATCTTGCAATGAAAAAACAAAGCTTAAACAAACATGAACATCTCATCTACCGTGCAAAATCTACGCACAACTTTTGTGTCTATCAGTTCATCCTCTGCTATCACAATACAAACCCTTATATTCATTCATCAGCCTGCTTACCTTGACTAAGGCACCAATGACCCCCAGACTGGTGAGGCGGAGGTACTCGAAGGGTCGTGTCTTACTGACAGTGTGGAGGAAGGGGTACAGGAACAGGGGGATGTGAGCTGGGGGGTGGGGGGTGGAATGAAAGACAGTTACTGGTATTGATATAAATTTATCAAACAAACATCAAAGCTGTTTAACAATGCAAACATGACCTAAACTTATGACACTTCGCACAAAGATATTGAATCTACTCTATGTTAGCTTGAGGAGAACTTAGATGTCGATGTTTATTTCATACCAAACAACAAAAAACAAACACTGATCTATGCTCCACTTTTTTCTTAATATGTATAGTCAGAACAGTTTAGCCCTTTATCATACAGAACTTGCAATTTGTTATCTTTTTTTTTCTTCATTTTTTCTGCCCTCCATTTTAAGTAGTTTTATTACACCAAAGTATAAACACAGACATACCTGCCAGGAAGGCTGATCTTGTTTCAGGATGTGAGGCCACACACTGTAACAGTGCCAGGGCATTGCAGACCCTGTTGGACTGGTGTGCCTGGGTGGGGGAATATGGAACAATGTCTTTTAGGCTACTATTACATCCTCACACAGGTACTTTCAAGAAAGGTGCACCAGCGACTGGCTAGGACCCAGTTCCAGTATATGGACATGGATGGTCCTTGTATCCATAACCTAAAAACTGAATGCACCCCTATAGTATATGTATGTAATGTGCTCATATGCATGTGATACATGACACAAAATACACCACTACAGGTAATCCTTGCTTAAAATATAGACTTTAGGTCAAAACCTCATATAGAGTACATCTTACAAATGCAAAATAAGATGCTAGAAACTGAGATACACCAAAACAGTTTTTTCCACAAATGCTGAAGAAGGTCAATAAAGGTTGGACATCATGGTAATAAGATATGCCAAAAAGCAGTTAAAAGCAATTGGATATGATTTTGGAATTAGATGGTTCAGACAACCATCCAGTGTCTTTTATCAGTGACACTGAAGAGGTCTTGGAAAAACTCTCTCAAGAAAGATCTCTCCAGTGTCACTGAGGAAAGACACCAAATGGTTATCTGAAATGTCTGATTGTTTCCAAAATCATATCCAGTTGCTTGAGTACTAACTGCTTTTTGGCATTGAAGAAAGTTTTCACCCATGAGTTGATGCCAAAAGTGTTGTCACTGTCAGATCTGAGAAAGTGTTCCTTACTGTAAGATGTGGGGGGTTGATGGCAGGGTAGATGTTGACTATCTCCTGCAGCAGGGCTGCCACGGTACCGAAGGAGTGCCACAACATGGGGGCCAGGTCCGACACAACCTCACGCTTCTTACTGTGGTTTTAAGAGAGAAGTGATGTTTTTATGAATACCCTACTGGAACTACCCTAGTATCTACCAACATCCAAATACACAATCAGTTTATCAACACATACATTACATGACTAGCTGTCGTGACACTAGGAGGACGTACCTGTATTTGCTTGTACAAACACACCACTGCTACTAGTACATGTAATGATGTATATGTAATGTTTGTATACATTTGTACGAGCAATACATCCTCAAACAGTCACCAACTCACCATGGCTAATACAGTATCCTCGTTTATGCATAAGCTATTTTATGAACTACTAGTATATGTGCCTGCAGCTACGAGTATGAGCATACAGCCTAAAGGATAAGGAAACTGACGGTCTGCACTGTGCAATATGTATTGACTACATGATACATTAAACGTTGGCATTTTTTGGCACCGTATCACACCTTTTAACTGAACAGAGTTGTACCTCAGCTCCAGTAGTGCATTCTCCCTTGTCTCAGGGTTGGTTTTCACAGATAATTAGGTTCAGGTTCAGGTCCCTGATTCTCTGAACCTGGATTGTACCTGTACCTCAATTTTCTGTACTGGTACCCACCCCTATTAAGTATTATCACAATATATCACACATTGAACTGAACAGAGTCGTACCTCAGCTCAAGCAGTGCATTCTCCCTTGTCTCAGGGTTGGACAGCTCCACGATCCACTGGTAGATCTTGTCCCTGTCCACCTGCTGCCCCGCAGCTGCAGCTGCAGCCACCTGCTGCGCCTGGTGGAGGGGAAGGGGGGTGCAGAATTAGCTGTCAGCCAGGTTTATGTTTCTAGCTCAAATCCAGTCCTTCTTCTCAAATTCACTCCAAAATGGGCATGTAACACGGGGACATAGTCTGAAACTTGAGGTAATCCTGGCCAGGAATAGAGTTAGAGCTCAGTCTTTTAGCATCAGGGTAGTAAATGACTGGAATGCCCTACCACAGAATGCAGTCTACCTAACTTACTAAGTCTGTGAATGCGTTTAAATACAGGTTAGATAAACTGTGAGAGAGTGCAAAGAACAAACAACAAGAGTGAAGATCGGGAGCTTACAGGCATTGGGCCTGCCATCATCCCGAGGATGGTATCAAAGGTGTTAGGAAAGGAAAAAAGGAAAGTGATCTCAATCCAGTTTAAGCTCAATGAAGAGCTACAGTATTCTTCCACTGGTTGTGACAGAACAGACAGATGCTATGTACAGTGTAGTAGTTACAGGTTCATTGTACCAGGGAAATTCCTGTAGCTCTTTTTGACAAGCACAATGAACAGTGGACCACAGATTAACATTTCGTCCTAAGCACGTTCTATTCCAGTAGCGTACATGTTGGGTGAGCAACACAGCTGGAGTCAAACTCATGGCTTGGAGTTCTTGAGGCAGGGCCGCTTTAATTTACTCAACCAAATTATAACCATTTTGGAACTGCCCATTTGTAAATAAAGAAAAGAAACTTCTAGTTTGCTGTCTTCGTTACCCTCTAAAAACCCCACTGGGGTGTCGCTGAGCAGAGGGCTATATCTGAATATAGTCTGGAATCCTCACAAAGAAAATGCAAGCCTGCATATTCAGTTTGGCTACATCTGTACTAGTGATCGCAGCTTTTGACGTTTTGTTGGTCAGAAAAAAATTGTCACGGATAATTTTGCCTGAATAAGCTTAACAAAGAGTGATCAACCGACCCAAAAACCATGAGGCTCACCACAAAGAGCCACATGCTGTTTTATAAACCTCACATCACCATCTACACTGATCACAATACATCTAATGGTCTGGAGTGTGCAGGGAGAAGCTAGAAGTGCAAAAAAATTTGAGCGAAAAAAATTTATTCATCACCCCCCTCCCCACACCAATGGTGCAAAATCTTTCGAAAAGGAACGGCCACAAATGACCTGATACCACAAAACAGAGGGGATTTAAGTCGTCTGCAATAAAAAATATTCTGTTTTAACTTACCTGCTGCGACAATGTGTGCATTTGTTGCATAATTTCCGCCGTATTTCACGATGTTTGGACGGATCGTCGCTTTCAAAATGCGGAGGTGAAAACAACAACCCAGCCTCTCAACACAGGAAGTAGATGTGACGTCATGCACGACCCGGAAATACTACGTATAGTGTGGAAATATGTCAGCTTACCGATCACGGTCAACAGAAAGAAGAACTTGTTTGCTGTTGTCGATCTGTACTCTACTGCTATCGATGTACTGCTATAAAATTCCATAATTAGGAAGAAAATGGAGACTCTAACAAAGAAAGTAAACGTAACCCCATTAACGTTACTAAAATAACGTTGCAGTTCTCAATTTCGTCAAAGGGGGGCGATTGAAACACAGGGCATAACTAAATTTGAAAGGATAAGAGCTATTTCGATTTCTCCTCGCAAGCTACCTCACATAGATTTCCTATTTGGAAAGTTTGACACTGGAGTGAGGTTTCGATTAAACTTTTCAGTGAATTGACATAAACCTTCAGCAAGAGTTAAGTTGTCCTCTAATATCACAATTCATATAGGAAGAAAATAGAGAATCTATCAAAGAAAGTAACGTTCATTTAAACGTAACCTCAAAGATAACTAGAATAACGTTGCAGGTCTCATCTTCGTCAAAAGGAGGCGAATGAGAAACAGGATATAACTAAGTTTGAAAGGATGAGAGCTCTTTGGATTCCCCCTCGCAGGCTAATATTAACTCACATAGATTTCCTATTTGGAAAGTTTGACACTCGAGTGAAGTTTTGATTAAACTTTTCAGTGAATTGACATGAAGTTTTGTAACAGAGAGACACAGCCTTTACAGATCCATTTGTAAGAAAATGGTTGGTTTATGTCACACATTATAAATGCATCCAATATTCAATAAAACAATCTATAATGGGCCTGGTAGGAAAGTTTTTCCCTACTACAGATGTACTTCTTTCCTTTAATTTACCTTAGATTTATCACCACAAGTCAGGCGTTTATCTTTTCTTCTTCAGTCCATGACAGAAGCATAACATACCTGACTTTGACAGTTAATGCATGACTTCGATTAATTATAAATAAAGAGGATGGGTGGTACGAGCTCAGACAATGTTGCCTCCTTCGCAGTCTTCTGACGGCGCTGGCGTTTACTTTTTTGAGGAAGCGATCATTCGGGATTTCCAACGTGGGCTAAGGTTCTCTAATGCCAAAATAGGCAATTTCCCTCTCCGGCAATACTATTCACCACTCTAAGCCCCTGGCCCACACAAACTGATATACAAAAGGTAGTGCTGCGAAGGAGGGTAAGAAAATGGCTGCACGGTGGCACTTTGACTTCAATGGTTTTATAAATATTAGATTGCCATATATTGCCATTCAAGTGGCACACGTTAACATGGTAAATCTATCAGACTTAATGTAATCGCGGACAGGCAGATGGACTTTGCACATATCCATGTACGTTTTCGCGCATCAGGTTAGGTTCTTTCTCCAAGGCCATTTTCTTATCATACAAGTCACAAAAACATCACGAACCTCATGCGTCGGAAAGCGTGAGTGATCTGACAAACACGCTTCCTCACTTTCCGGAGATCAATAGAGATGCCCTTTTTAGATAATTTCCTGGATTCTGTCAGCTTGTGCTGGCGGGCGTGGGCTGATGTGCCCTTTGAAGAGCAAACGTTGATACGGTATGGCCGCCTACTTAACCCTATTCAGACCGGGCTTTTTTGGTCATCCCTGGACCGGGGGGGGGGGGTCTTTTGAGGCCCTCCACTTCTAAGTCCTATAACTCTAAAACGACGTGCCGTAGGGCCACCAAATTTTCAGGACAAAATTTCGACATAATATCTGACAAGTATGTGACGTTTGACGTTACGTTGACGTAAGATGACGTAATTATGACGTCATCAATTTGATTACATTGGCCAAACCCATGAAAAATGGGTATTCTCAGAAAACTTCAAGTTATGCTACAAAAATGTAACAACAAGTGCAGATAACAGAATAGTAATATTTATTACGACTTGCGTTGCCAATAGCAACATCAATGACGTCAGTATGACGTCATAAAATGACGTCATGCACATCTAAGATACGAGTTGGGCTCCGCCATATTATATCCACCATCTTGAATTTTTGAAAATACTTTTTTTGCAACAAATAATCACAAAGGGCAATGGAAAGAGACTAAATTCATTCATTTAGATGGTTTTTGATGAAAAAATACCAGGTAGTTACAAATTTTAATGGATAATTATCTTGTTATTATTGATTTGGCCATTCGGTCCGCCATCTTGGATTTTGGGCTGATGACGTCATCAAATTAGCATAATTTATGCATATATAATTATGAAAGATATGCTGAATAATATAAGATGTTATTTATGTAACAAAATCGCAGTAATATAGCAAATAAATGTGAAAAATACATAGTTAGAACCAAAAATAGTGATTTTTGGCAAAACTGCCTGTCAACAAACGGTTGCCATGGCAACAAGAAAAAATGGAAAATTTGTCAAACTTCGCAAAATTGTTGCCAACAATATTTTAGGAAAACTCACCAAATTTGGTGGCTCTAGCGTAAGCCGTTTTGGCGTTATAGGACATCGAAGTTAGCGCGGGCCTCAAAAGCCCCCCCCCCCCCCCGGTCTGAATAGGGTTAAAGTACCTGGACTACGTGATAAGTTGCAAAGCGCTGGGTAAATGTGGTATCTCACTGCAATTGGTGTACCGGTGCGGTATTGCGGGGGTTCGAAAGATTACTCAGCGATTTTTAGAGATAATGAACGAATTTTCTTACGTTTAGTGTATTTCGTTGTCTTCTAAGTCATACTTTTATGTATACACAATAT
>NW_023365769.1:122323-153922 GCF_000003815.2 Branchiostoma floridae
ATGTTTTCCTCTTTCGACATCATCACATAGAATGCTACAAACTCCCAGAGTGAGAAAAGACAAAACCCTGTCTGGGAACTCTTATTAGTCATATAGTCCTTAAAATCAAATAAAAATTTATTGATACTTCATTACTTAAATGCAGATCGAGTCTGGGGATATTGCCAGGGAGTAATCTTAACATTTGCCTACTTCACTACAATTTCTCCTAGGTGAAAATGACCATTTAATGATAGCCAAGTCCTGCTTGACTAGATACATCAACGTGTCCTATGTTCAGAAAGTAACAACGGTAAGTCAAATATATACAGCATTTTCCACAGTGCCACAGGAACAACACAGTATATTGAGCACAAAAATAAAATCAGCAACAAATACAAATTTTAAGACTATTCACAGAAAATTGCACACAAAAGGATCGTGATAATGATTGTTACCTGAAACAGTATACAATCTACACAATAGACTACGTCAAGGAAGGTTAGACATCCAGGTACTTTGCTTCAGGAGAATACCTTTAGCTAACTTAAGAGTGATAAACCCTGCGCTAAGAGTGTGCAGTATAACAACATAGTTATTACACTCAGTACGGTCAAATGTGAAAAATACATCTTCTTGCACAGTTCACCTGTTTGTCAATTAGGCATTTCTCTCTGAAAGCAACCTTGAATTTTTAGTCTTCACTAATCCATTATTGCAGCCTTTGCAATCTCTCAACAGTACAATCAAAAGGCAGGATAAAGTGATGTTT
Organism: Branchiostoma floridae; assembly: GCF_000003815.2. Lineage (NCBI taxonomy): Eukaryota > Metazoa > Chordata > Leptocardii > Amphioxiformes > Branchiostomatidae > Branchiostoma > Branchiostoma floridae. The sequence continues at coordinate 123,075 of NW_023365769.1, forward strand.
AACTTCTTAAGACATAAAACAGTTAATTTTTCACAACTGTACACATAACTTATCAAGTTCTAATCAGAAGCTAAAATCCTTAACTATAGTCCATTTTAGTAAATACGACTGCATCGTTTTGAAAAGACAAACGTCTTAAAATGGTAGTGTCCTGAATTCTAACAACATAAATCAATACCTGGAAGTAGGGCAAGGACTTATTCCTACTGGTACATTTAGATAAGTGGAAAATAAAAGGGAATGTAATGGATTCTTGGAAATAGACTAAAAGCTAATTGAAGGAAGGGATAGATTTATCATTAGGCCACAGCAAGCAAAATTCTTATGAATGACAACCTCTGACTCCATACCAATGCAACATTGGTTGGAAAAAAACAAGTGCCTACATTTTGTACATAAGAAAATTTTCAAATTTATGTACTATAAACCTAGAGCATAGTATCAGGACCAAGAAAAGTTTTATTCCAGGATCTGTATTCAATAACACAGCAATGACATTGCCGTATTTCCTTATCAGTATCTTAAGTTTACACAAACAGCGCAGAATTTTCTGTAGGTCATCTTGCTGTCAGGAAAACAGCAATGTGGATGTCAAAATGCCTTTTAATGGCATATAGGACATTATAATATAACTGATATGAGTTTACTGGATGTTCCCATTTTTTGTATGTTGACCATTTTAATCAGAATGAAAATCAATGCAAGCAGTGCTATCATCCATAAAATTTATTCGTTGTAGCCTTACTGAAACTAGGTCAGGGATAGCTCAAGCTGGATGAATGTTACTTCAGGTGTGAACAATAAGTGATAATAAGATTATGCTCAGCACAATAGCTCAATGTAACGTAATGGGATGCATAATATGGATTTGTAAGGTTGTTTTATGATGTACACAGCAATTTTACTATTTTTTGTGATTTTGAATTTTCTTTAGGCAAAGGCCTTCAAAAGATGTACATTTATGACAATCCAAGCTGATATGTTTTTTTTTTACAACAGATAAAAAGTTAACCTATCTTCCATAACATGATCTTTCACCAGTGTAGTTGGTTACAGCAGAATCAAGTTAGTGGGAAGTTTAATGAATCAGGAATAAATTAAGTGAAAACAGTGAAAATGCTAAACTTTCTTCCAACACAAAGGTCATGTATACAAAAAAAGTACACGGATAAAATTTTCAACGATCACTGTCGCCTTCTGCAGGATCAATACTGATGACCAATCACTTCAGAACATAAACTCGTACAGACATAAAGTATCATAATCATGATCTTGCAGACATGTGATGTCAACAATTGTCAAATACGCCAGGAAGTTCATAATGGCCGTCTCTGTTTAGTTGTTGAAAATTTTATCTGTGTATCACCTCACCTCACTGGTCCCAATTATATTAGCTTCAACGGCCGTAGGGGCAGCAATGCCATCAACATAAGTTTTCCATCTTTGTCTATCTTCGGCCAAGGTTTCTAGCTGGTGTACTGTTGTCCCGACCATTCTTTCAAGTCACTAGTCCAAGTCCGTCAAGGACGTCCCCTAGGTCTTACACCCTCCGCCCTACCTTGCAGTATAGTGTGAGTCAAAGTGCCCTTTGCTCTCGTGTATACATGTACCTTCATGTTAGAAAAGAGTTTAGCATTGTACTACCAACACGAATGAGCTTCCATGACAACTGGAAGTTGAGGAAGAGTGGGTTGCTACATGATGGTGGACTGCTTGAGCTTGAGGATCCTGGTCCTACAGATGACACAGCGGAGCGGCAGACATCTCTGAGACACCGCCATCTGGATAGTCTTCACAAAACACTTCCTACAGACCACCTTGTGGCCACACGGGTACGTCTGCATCTGGGCCTTGGCGTTGATGCAGATTACACACTGGGGATAAACAGCACAAGAGTCAGACATGTAGTACATACCGAGTGCATTGAAACAAAAATACTATACTGTCAGTAGTATAATGTCCAGTATTTGTTTATATTGCTGCTGGGGTCCCTGACACGGGTAGGCAGCAGTCGGCTAGTTTCACACCGCACTCCCATGTCAGGATGACATAAGTTTTGAGGTAATGTTTGCAAACAAGTCAATTACAAGAGATTTATAAAATAAAAGTACATGTATTATGTCAAATCAAAGGTAAGGTACTGTAGGTAAGTTAAAGGTAGTCTCATTGCCCCTGTCATTCTAGGGGCAGTGGGTTGATATCCATTGAGTCTAGGCCAAAGTACTGGAAGGTGGAACCCAACCCTCTCCTTCCACCACTTTTTTACCTAGCCCCAACCAATGTCAGGTATCAATTTTTACACCTGGGCGGAGTGAGAAAAGTTGTGCCTTTCCTAGGGACAAAACGTCTACTAGAGTCAGGAACATCAGGAATTGAACCGTGACCTCTCAATTTTGTGTCCGCCATCCTAACCACTTGTACACGCATGAATATACAAATACTTTGAGCTAAAAAACTATTTATTCATGGAGAGAAAGAGACATCCAGCCAATATCTTGCAAAACTGAAAAAGATTTGTATTGACTTGATGGAAAAGCCTCCTCCTTACCACTTGACATCTTCATTAGATGGTGAGATTGTGTGGCCTATTTCATCACCTAGTATATCGACTGTTGGGTAGGTGTGAATTGCCTCCTGACTGAAATCAATACGCAGCCAAATGGCAGTCATGAAAGCTTTCAGCGTAGGGGTATGGCTGGTACCTATTGGATGAAATTCTTGCTTTCGTGTGATGTCTTGTTTTAAATCATAATCCCACTTACCATTATAAATGAAGCATCTAAGGATAAGGTCCTGTGCAAGGAAAATTGCCAGGGGAAATGACTTTTATTTAACTTTCTGTGGGTGAAATTGTCTCACTCAGCCATTTTGTGAAGGTGTTGGAAGTGTGGGCACCTGTGGGTGGTGGGGTGGTAAAATGAGCAGTAGGCATTTTAAAGGCATAATTTTGAGCTGCTAGCCTGCTATATTAAAACTTAAGTGGGTATCTCCCACACTGTGTGAGATACTAGCTAAAGATATGCGTAATGTGACCTTAACATATGTGTTTTAGAAGGCATTGAATGAAAAAAAGGCTCAAATTAAAGCATAAAAGGTCAGGATGACATATCAAAACTGGTCAAACGGTTCCTTTAGGGGAAAATGTTGCCTAATCAAGTTGATACATACACACGCTTCCCTTCGTAACATAATGGTACATATCAATTGATGACTGTAACAACAGCAAGCGATTATTTATATCAGCTCAGTCCCATTGAGTAGGATGGAAAGACAGGAGCAAAGTAACAACAACAAGCAGGAAATATTTCAATTGCTGAAAATATTGGTCTCATGCAAGCAGTTAAAAGCCCTCTAACAACAAACTACTACCTGAGCAACGTTCTTGGACCTTGTCACAACCCTACTGCTTCGTTCATCTCTTCCATCTTATAACCCATAATTCTGCTAAATGACAATAACTCAAAATCTAAAATCCATATTTGACAGTGTGATCTCTATGAATAATGAATGACAGGTGCATTGAAGTACATGTACCAACTCCTAACAAGTTGGCAAAACATCTCAGGGCTTGAAATACTTTTTTCTACCTGCACCAGACAAATTTTACCTGCACCACCCTGAGTTTAGGAAGTATGGATCACACTAGAAATGCCCGGGAACCATTACTATTTTTTTTCTTTTTTACTTTCTAGGTGGTACATTGTAACATTAAATGCAGCTTATAACAATCCACATACACCTACACAGCTTCAGGTTTGAAAGGCGTATAACACGGGCTCCATTCGAATAAATCGAACTGTTTCGAGCGGGCCGAGTGCGGTGCCATCAAAAGTTTGAATACCTGATTCGGACGTTGGAACATTACTGTAAGTTGCAACACTTTTTGTTCGAGGGCACCAAATTTGTTCAACTTCTGGCGCATTTCGCATCAAAACAGGGGTCTTGTCATGAGTATGACATAAATAAAATACAACACGGTGTATTCCGCATCACCCTCGGTCCCAGCCCTCCCGTGGGTCGGATCTCCCTCCGGCCTTTAGGCGATCCAACCCACGGTCGGGCTGGTACCTCGGGTGATACGGAATATACCGTGTTGTATTCTATATAATTTTAATATTATATATATAATTAATTCTATATAATATAAACGATCAAAGATGTACACTATAGGAAGGCCTGGTATATAGCTCCAAGGACAGTGGATGATATTATAACCATGATGAAAATACATGATTTGTACTCATAAGGGCAGTTTGACCAAGGTTTGAGTAAATCATCATGTTTTGAGGTAGTACACAGGTTTTACACAAACTGGCACATGCTGGCTTTTTTTGTTTGCAAGTTACGGACTTGTGTGGAGCTTCTTCAGAGGTGATTTCTTTTTTTTAGAGCAACTGAAAAGTACTGTGTGCATGGATGTCATCCATAAAATCGACTGTCTGTTTGGCCTATTATAAACTACAGGAAAGAAGACTAAGTTTTCATGATTGAACTATTATCGATAGAGTTATAACAACAGTCTCAGAATCTTAGAATTAGCAGTGATAATTGAATTGACCTAAAATCAGATAAAATGTCTCAGCTGACTGAATGAGGATGAGAGATTACAGGGTAGAGAGATCATGGGAAGAGTTATTGATAGACCTATGAAGTAATCATAACGTGCCAGGTCACCCAGTGTGAGGCAGTCCATGGATCTGTGTGTGAGATAATCAGGAATCCATATCCATGAGGACATTCTGTAATTGTCCATTTTGGGTTGATCTGTGACCTGCAGTGACCCCTATTTGTTGCTTTTTCCACACACTTGTACATAGAGCAACTTTGGTGGTGCTCACACAAGACAGTTAAGGTTTATTTAGTAACCAGAGTATGCCTTCCTATGTTGTATATCCTGTACTATAAAACCACCCAATAAATTCGGCTAACGTAAACTACTAAAGCTCAGTCTTCTGTTGACTGTGGTGGATTTCACATCGGGGAAGGCTGGCTGAGACCCCTGACCAACACAAGTTTATTTTCAATTCAGTTTTGATATTAGGATACTACATAAGGTATTGAAGTATGATTATACATAAAGCTTTACCTAACCCAGAAAATAAAGCAATGAAAATGCTGGCTTGTCTTACTCTGGTACTCTGAGACATAACTGACAGTTACAATTGTACAGTCTACATAGCCCCTGTTGGTACACTTGCAAATAGACACCACATTATTAGCCATATTAGACACATAAATATCAGAGCTAATTCAGTTATAAGGAAGATTTTCAAGTTGCAATTATGTGTTGTAAATACAAAAAGACACTTTGATACAAAGTTGGCAAAGCAGAGTTGAAAGTTTCAATTTGAACACAAGGTTGGTTTCCCAATATTTGAAAGTCACTGTTATTAGGACCTCGATTATGTAACTTTGTTACAACTATCTGGATCATTCTGCAGGGTTTGATAGTGTTTCCTTGAAAACCAGTAGAGAAAAATATTTGAATTTTTGACCAGTATTTTATGCTAATCTGTCCCTGCCTTTGTTTCCAGCGTGTAGACAGTCTGGGATGTTTATTAGTTTATGTATTTATAGGGGTCAATTCACCACTCTAGCTGCTGGGATGGTCACAGTAGGGAGTACTTCCTTAGTGCTTTGCCCAGGGCACATCGGCATGGTCTTTAAGCTGTTCCTTTAACGTTATTGTACTGTACTTTGTTGATGTTATTTTGTATGTGAGGGAGAGCAACTTGTAAATTTGGACCTGTTTTGCCCTCCCATCACTTTGTGATAAATTCAAATAAACAGTTTTTGGACAACGTTCAAACTTTTCACTTGCAATTACCACTAAAGGTATGCATGGAAATATCTAATATAATTCAATAGAACACAGAAAGTTGAGCTATATTGCTGGCCCTAACTGTGATCTATCGTAGACATGATAGTAGCTGATAGTCTTATCCACCCTAGAATGGTCTTAGTCTTCCTTCTACTGTGTGGGCACAATCCTAAGATCCATTGCAGAAGGACTTCCGTACATCTTCCAATTTTCTGCTCTACAAGGCACCAGGATTGAGTCACCCCAGCGCTATGATCAATAAGATTTCATTATAGATCTAACTCCAGCATACCGCTGATTTGTTCTACTTTAATGAAAGCAGTAAAAGGGATTATGGCCAATCCATCGAAGGCCTTCATTACGGATGTTTTGGAGTATTTTGATTCAGCGGTGCTCAATCGCTGCCTTGCAGACTATTGCAAATGAGCAAATAGACGTTGAAGAATTGTAGTGAACGCAGCTGTGAGGAAATCCACTTTATCCACATTACTGTTGGACAAAGGAAAGGGATTGCATTGAATTCTGTGCTCTGATTATGGTACAATCAAGGCCTTAGTTTGATTATTTTATAAATCTATGTATCATGATAAATCTAAGGATGAATTTTGGAGAGGGTTCGATGTCTGGGTCCCACTCCTCTCTTTATGCATCATTTTAAACTTTAAAGTTTACCAAATGATATCTAATGCAATTAGGATACAAACCAATCCAATGTAGCAATTGGTTGGTCTCTGATGAAATTATCACCATCCTGGGGCCTCTAATTGAAACTTGCCAGTCCTATTTTAGAAACGTATTACTAACAGCACGACTAAAAGCTTTTTCTGTGAAATTGCACACAAAGCACTAAAAACTCTTAGATTAGACTTTCATTCTAAATGGTATCTTAAAAAAGGCATCACTAATCATGATATCTTAAGTGCAGCTAGCCTGAGAAGTAGGCAGTAATCATACAAAACAAACACAAAAAATCATTAAGTCTATTAGTGTCCTGGTTGCTCATTTTCAATTAATGGTGACATCCTAAAAAGTAGAATGATTAGTACAAATAGTAATTGGTATGGTGAAAGGAGGCTTTATGGCATACTCTTCGCACACACACAGGATGAACCCAAGGATAAAACATTTCATGGAAATTATAAAACATAAAAAAAGATGCTGCACAGCCATAATACCTTCTTCTTCTTTGGCAGTTCAGTCTTCAATACCATTTACTTAACATGCAGAATGACAAACATGTCAAACTGAAGGTCTTGTTTTCTTTTCATTTCTTTTGCTACCACAAATATCTGAATATCCTAAAATCTTGTGCAATGTCTAGGAATGATAATATCTATTCTTTTTAGAATAATGATTATTTTCAATCTTTCTCTTTATTTTGTATGTATAAAACACTAATAAGTGGTGCATGTCTATAAGTTGATATAGACTTGTGTTTTACATTCAATTTGATAATGATTAACTCTTTCCTTGGAATTTAATAAATAATGAAATTTGTCAGTTGCCTGTTTATAGCTCTATGTGTTGGTAAGTAATGATTAGCAAGTCTTTCATTCCAATTTTTGATAAAGGAAATATAATGCAAGAAAGATATTTAAGTTGCACACTCCCAGAATTCCCAAAGTCTATTACTGTGTCTCCCCAATACCCCTGCAGCAATTCCCTAGCCGTGTCTTCCTATTTTGAGTTCACCCCATTCTGTAATTACTCCATACATCTTCATGGGACCTTAGTTTCCAGTCTACCACTCTCGGTACGCTCTACTAACTATTATAATGTCTCACACATCAGATCCTGACAGAATATACAAGTAGGCAGTTTGGTTAACTTAAAGGAGAAAAGGTCTGTTTCTATGTTTACAATCATTGGTAGATGTTAGAACACAGTTATCAAGTTTCTCACTGGTTACTGAATCTGGAGCTGATGGGGAAAATGTTATTTAACTCAATACATTAAAGATACCAATAGATTTTTATAATATCATAAATATCAAAAGCTGAAAATTGTCTTGATATCTGCAATAATGATTGATGATGGGTGATTTCTAGGACTGTAGCTTGTAACTGTAGATAACAGTGTCTGATACAGTGTCATCCCTTTGGCGTAATCTACATTGCCCTGATGACCCTCAAACAGTAAGACATGTCATAAATCAACGGTGGAATCTACATTCAACTCGTCCCCATAGAACAGTAAGAGCATGAAAAATCCCTAAAAGTAGCAAATCTATTGGCAACTTTGGAAGTATTACCGAGTGATGGAATGATGGGTATGCATGGTTGGGACTTTTGATGATAATTGCGAACCGTTGGATTTTTAGATATTTGGGCCCACAGTAGACTGATCCCCGTCCAGCATCCTAGCTCTGAAGTCACATGCTGAGAAGTTAACCTACTTTAGGTGTCTAAAACCAAGGAGGTTTTAGGGAGGCATTCTGGCTAGAACTAATCCTTTGAAAGCTTTATTTTTCACCTAATGAATAATGATGACAACAAAAGTTCAGTCCATTGATTACTGTAACAGATAATGTACAAACTACCTCGACCAAAAAAGATGGGTTTCATTCTCTCGATTTCTAATTCATAATGATCTAAAACACTCACAGGAAAGTACATAGTAAAATGGTTACCTAGCATGAATGTGTTGTTTATGTGTGTCATGTCAGTTTTAGATACAGACAAACTTGATCATCTTAAAGTACTTATCCTTAAGACATGATGTAGAGAAGACAAAAGTTCATGAAGTATCAACATACCTCTTCATCTTTACTCCCAGCTAGGTCAGGCTCATGTTCCTCCAACTTCTGTAATAACTTGTCCTGGAACACAACAAAAACATGAAGGTATTACACATGAGTATGTTTGCATGCTAAGGATGGGTATAGAAAATTCAGGTACAGGTACAGTCTAGGTCCAGAGGATCAGGCCTAGGTTAGGACCCGATCCTGGACCTAATTGTTAATGGGCAATACTCCAAATCAATGGTTCATTTCACTACAAAGGAATCTTCATGTAAACAACACTGAACATAGAAACTTGATAAAAATGACTATAAAATCCCCTTTACTGTGCTCTTGCTATTTTCTTGGACCAATAAGCATCAAAACATGAGAAAGCCTGTTGCCATAGTGACGGTGTAATCTGTTCATTTTCTAATCTGTCCAACATCCAGACCACTGAATTTTTTCAGGTCCATTTTTTTACGGACCAGTTCAACAGGAAAAAATGGTTTTCCAGTACTCACTCTTATTGTACGCAGCACTTTGATACAGCTCATACATCTACTAGTATGTACCTTTTCAATATTTCCTATCGTCATCATTAACATCGCAATCACTACCAACGCAATGCACACAGAGTTACTGTGAGCCACAGGGACCTCATCTAAAATAGATTAGCTATCTGTACATCTGTAGGTAGTTCCCCCATCACTGCTCAGCTGTACACAGCAGGGTAGAAACAGCAAACTCATTAGTCAGTAATGGTCTGGGGAAACTTTGGTAATGACCTTGGAGAATTTGTTGTAATTTATAGTCATGGTTTGGAGACTGCTTAAAGATTACTTGTCAAGAACAGACGCTCAATCAGAGATTTCCATGATAATGTCGAACTCCTGTCAAGGTCAACAGAGGACATGGGTATATAACCGTTTTTTCTCATTGGACCGGTCCGGAAAAAACGGACCTGAAAAAAATCGGTGGACCGGATGTTGGACCTATTGGAAAATGAACACACTATACGATCAGGCATTCACATGTTTAGGGGCTTACCGGTCGAAGAAAATAACAAGGGCGAAGCAGAGTAGAGTCTATGGTCATTTCTACCAAGTTTTACATTCAATTGTATAGAGGCATTTAGCCTTCTAGGATTTCAAAATGCCAGTGGAAGTCGAATACCTAAGAAAACAGAGTTCTTTGTAGCAAAATGGACCATTGTATTGTTCATTCACAAGTTTTCACATACAGAATCAGGTCCAGGTTCAGGTCTGGACCTGGACCTGATTGTCTGGACCTGAACCGGACCTGGACCTGAATTTTCTGTACCGGTACCCACCCCTACTTCTATACGTGTATGCTTTTGTGAATTATCTAGTATTGTGCCATTAGTAAATATGTGAATTGTTCGTAGTCATTTAATTTTTCAGTAGGTGGAGAAATTTTTGTTGTTGTGTACATGCACACTGACACTCCTGTCTCTGTCCCTGGTACTGAACAACATTCACACTGACACTGCTAACGCTATATCTGTCCTTGGTACTGAACAACATTCACACTGACACTGCTAAGGCTATATCTGTCCCTGGTACTGAACAACATTCAGACTGACACTGCTAACGCTATATCTGTCCTTGGTACTGAATAACATTCACACTGACACTGCTAATGCTCTATCTGTCCTTGGTACTGAACAACATTCACACTGACACTGCTCTATTTGTCCCTGGTACTAAACAACATTCACACTGACACTGCTAATGCTATATCTGTCCCTGGTACTGAACAACATTCACACTGACACTGCTAATGCTCTATCTGTCCTTGGTACTGAATAGCATTCACACTGACACTGACATATCTGTCCCTGGTACTAAATAACATTCACACTGACACTGCTAATGCTATATCTGTCCCTGGAACTGAATAACAGTCACACTAACACTGCTATATCTGTCCTTGGTACTGTATAATATTGACAAATTGTTATCTATGTCATTCAGGGTCCATCTGAAAAGTTGCATGTGTATTATCTCATTTAATCCCTCAAAGAGCATATTAATCCTTCAAAAATATTCTCAATATCCTATCTGGAAGATTTCAGACAAGATTAGTCATATTAATGCATCTGTTATATCAGTGATTATTCCCAAGAAAAACCTGAAAATACCCAAATTCAAAACACATCATTCAGGATTATTCAAATACACAATAGATAAGCATGGTTCTCCTCAAAAATATCCCAACCCTTTATATTGAAAATAATCCTATTTCAATGTGTTGTGTAGACCCTGCTCATGTTATTGACATGTTATCTCCTCTCAAAAAAAAAAAAAAGACAGCCACCCAAAGCCTTTTGGAACCTGCAATAATTAAAGCAAGTCCCACTAAACCAGTTGAGTGATGTTTTTCCAATATCACCACTCCACACAAAAGTCGAAACTTGCTTGTCTCTTCACAAACTGGGATGACAAACGTTCCCTATTGTCCTTTAGAACTGCACTGAATAAAACAACAGCTTAGCCCTGACTTGACGTGTCCAGCTATTGAAATATTGTTATCCTGTTACCCTTAACAGTTTAGCCGCAGGACTACTTAGTGATCTATCTCCATCTATGTGCATACCCTGCCCAGCTCCAATAACCCAGAACATATTGCTTCTTATGAAAAATGCATACTCTTTTCATTAACCGTAGCCATGGGTGCAAGCTCATAGGGACAGCTCCACCACAACTGATACATAAAGTCTCCACAGAATTGATCTCTTTTGGACCTTTGATGTGTATTAGGCACCCCACCTTGCAATATAACTTTATTTAGAGCTCTGACAGTGGTTAGAAAATGACCCTCCTGAGGGGGGTACTATCATATTACTTTGCTCGAGCAGGGACTTTATGTCATAAGTCTTGATATCAAAACTATCGAGCTGTGACAGTGTGAATGAGTAGTATATATTACCTGCTTTGTGATGGGCAGACTTTTATAGGATATGTAAGTAAGAGGAGAGGTGTGCATAAATGACAAGACCATGAAAGCTACTAACTGATGTGCATATATGATGTGAATCTAAGATGACCTGCAAAAGAGATATTTCAGATTGACTGAAGTTATGAAATGTACTCTTTATGAGAATTACACCTTCTGGTATCTCCTTCTACACATAGGTAACAATCTGTTTCACAAGAACGACTTTGACACATACTGGTTATTTAACATTCCTCAAAACAAGACAAAACTTGATGACATCATTTCAACACCAGTCTAGAAGGATTTCTATGTTTGCATCAGATATCAAAGCAAATCTGAGGGATTTTTTAATGATCCACTGAATATTTGTCAACTTTTCATTCAGGTACTGTATTAACTGAAACACACACTTACTATGCATTGAAAATAAATAGATTTCAAACATTCAAGTCATTTTCCCTGAGCAACAAAATTCTACAGTAAAATGATATGTACAACCTCAATGTACATGTAACCTGCATGTTCACCTTTAGAACACTGTGACATACTCAAGGTGACCTGGGAAGACTTACACAACTCAGATGTGATCTGACTCCCATGAGGCATAGATAATGGCTAACAGAGCTGGAGCCTTTAATGAACAACGTATTCAGTATAGATCCATCAAATCAGATTATCGTTAGTCATTGTTTACAAAAGATACTTGCTAACAGGTATAACTATCTTGCTGTATGTCTGTACACCACAACAATAGACATAACACTGCAGTTTCAAGCATTAAACGTTACAGTTAAAGCATCATGCACCAACAAAATTCCTTTCTTCTAAGACACACAATTGCAAAATGTAATAAATAATGACTTCTTGCATATCAATCAGAGCTGTTATTTTTTTTTCTGTCCCACTTCAATGTTTAGGAGCTCATGATGTTCAATTTAGTTGTCATTCTTATCTTATGAATACACATTTTCATCTATTTCATGTAATGGAATTCAGACTTCAAGGACGGAAAGGGTAAAATTTTTGTCTGTCCCAATAAGCAAATTTCCGTCCCATAACGGAGGGATGGGTAATGTAGAGATAAAAATGTACAGATGTTTAGGCACATGAGGGTAAAAAAAAGAGTTTGACAAAAACACTTCCATCTGCATAACTGTCAGTAACAAAAACTACTAAACCCTAAACCCTAAACCCCTTGCCACATATGGACCTTTGGGTTAAATTGAGCTGTATTGTCTTTAAGAGATACTGATTCTTGTCACAGGCAAGCTGTCTCTTGATAAAACCATCTTTGTGGGCTAAAGGGATATTCTTAATGGACGTCCGTTCTTGCTCAGGCAGTTAGTGTTATCCAAAATGGGACATTCACTAAAAGCTTCTTCCATCTGCTGGCGTCACTCAGCAGAAAAATAGCTCTCCTGACGAGTGGGCAAGCTCTAGATGAAATTTTCAGAAGTAACATGCTCTCAATCATCACATAATATTTAAGGATTTACCTACATGTATGCTATCGGGTCACCGATCCCCATTCAATGTGATAGAGTAGATTTTCAGACAAAAAACGCACTCTATACAGTCTACTCTCTGTCAATCTTTCGCAGTTAAAGTTTCTTGACTGTATGATGCCAGCTTTACTACTACAGATCACTTAAGGTTACCCTACACTTGGTAGCATTTGCTTTTTATGTGAACTGTCACGAAACAACCTACAACCTGTCCTTGGTGCTGAATAACATTCCCATACACACTCCTTCAATCCCTTTTCAGTATTTTATGAATTACCAAACCTGTCTCTGGTACTTATACATTCAAATATATCAGATACTGTTATACCCGTTTGTGGAAACATCTACTAGTACATACTAATAGATACTGTTGTGCCCGTTCTCGAAACCAAACCTTCACACAGTATTCTTGTCCCTAAGCTGAATAACAATTTATACAGATACTGTTATGATGGTCCCTGGAACTGAATAAAAGCAATATATAATCTGTTTCTTGTTGATACAGTGGAACTAAAAAATAAACACTGCATTATATCTGTTCCTGGATATAACATAGAAACTGTTGTATCTATCCCTTGTGCTGAATAACATTTACAAAGACTTGGCTGTGTTTGCCCTTGGTACAGAATAAAACTCATATGTGTGTATCTGTCCTTGGTACTGAACCATGCTTTAAGTGCAGAATCTTTTTCTCAATTTAGAACAAAAAGTTCTAAAATGTTTTAGAATCAAACTCAAACTCTTTAAAGAGTGTGCATAATACTTTTCTACTGACATTGGGGTTGTTTGTTAAGGTGGAATATCATTTCATTATATTGATTTCCATTACAAAGCGACGGGGAAACTGCCATAATCCCACAGCAGGGCATTGATTTTGGATGACTGAGTTTGAAAGTTGTGTTTTCTTGCTGGGGTGGCCGGAAACTTGAAAATCACGTTCACCATTGATTACTAGTACTTAGCAAAACTGTTCAATTTCATGGTATCACAAATTCAAAGTACCTAGCTTGCATGTGCACAGCTCAATGTTGTACTTGTAGCGAGTGAAGAATTCTAATAATTTGTGACATATAATTTTAATCGGAGTGTAGGAGAACAGTTCTTTTTATTTACGACAGCTTATCAGTAAGTCTGCTTGATAATTTCAATTTCCCTAAGAGAGGCCAACTGATACATTCTAGTCTATAGTGGCAAAACAACATTGTTTGCTACTTTCCTCTTCTTGACCCTATTTACGTCAAATCACATAATAGGTAAACATTTCTGCCCGAGAAATACTATTGCAGTTGATAATTAAAATGTATCAGTAAAAGTTGTCCCATACCAGGCTCTGTGTGGTAAAATTAAAGCTCATTATTGCATCAACAGGCCATTCATATCGTGATCTACGTGAAATTGTAATCAGCAGAGGAATATGAAATCTGGCAGTGGCTTACTCCTGCGCCATGACAAATGGCCTTTGTTGCATGTGTGAAACATTAAGGTCTACTCCATATGGAGAAAAATCAATATGGTGGTTTATCACGCCGCCGTAATGGTGGAATCGGTGAGCTGTGGCGTTTGCTGAGCGAGGTCTCGGAAAGAAGGCACGGGGGAGGTCAAGGGAAGTGCGATGGAGACTGATATTTTTTTCCACATAGATTAACCCTAAGACTTATTCTATCTCCTACCCACCGCTGTGGTCATAATTTTGGACAATTTTGATTTCTATAGCTATCAAGCAGAAGCTTTCACTCTCTTAGAAATTTAAAAGGAAAATACTATAGTAACTGTTACCTTGTGTATTTTATCACATGAATGTCTAACCTTCATTCACATTTCCATGAATCATATCAGCTACAAAGTGTTTTGGTTCAGAAGAAAACTCACAGACTTAAATATAGCTATCAAACAGAAGCTCTTACTCTCTTCAAATGGTTTAGAAATTTGAAAGGAAAATTACTAAAGCACTTGCGAGTAACTGTAACCTCGCGTATCTTATCACATGAATGTCTAACCGTCATTCACGTACCCATGAATCATACCAGCTACAAACAGTATTTTGGTTCAGAAGACCCTGACTCCCAGACTGAAATAGTATCTCTTACTCTCTTCATGATCAAATGGTGTAGAAATTTGAAAGGAAAATAACAAGTGCACAACTGTTGTCTTGCGTATCTTATTACATGAATGTCCAGCCTTCATTCACATATCCATGAATCATATCAGCTGCAAACAGTATTTTGGTTCAGAAGACCTTGACTGAAAGTCAAAGTGCCCAGAAGGAGGGGCATGAGAATTGATGGAGTCATCCAGCTTTGTGGTTATGGCTGTTTTCCACTTCCTGCGTGAGAATTTAAACATTAGAAATGGAAGGGGATGAAACAAAGAGGCTGTTTCTAGCGAGAAAATTGAACTGGAAGCCAGCCAGTTTGTCACAGAAGTGGTGATGCTTTTTTGCACGTTTTAAGGTGAATTTAACCAAATGGAATCATCATTTACAATGTTCAAGAAAGGGAAATTTGTGAAAAAATAGTTTATGACAGCCCCATTTACACTAATTGCAAGGGCAAATCTAATTTACAAGGTAGGAAGCTTAAGTAGGGTCAGAGGAAACTCCCTAGTTTTGTCTGAAAAATCCAATTTTGGAATCATGTTTCCTCTCAAGTTCTCAATATTCACAAACAAGAGTTTCAATAAAGTGAAATGTTTTTATCATTTTGTCTATGCTCCAAATCATTGTTGATAAATTAAATAAAATGGAAATGAAATATAAAGTATGACTTGAAAGTCTTTAGACCTCATGAGCACCTGAAAATGAAAGTTTAAGTTACGTACTCTATAGCTATGTGTCTGACACAGGCTAATGTGTTTACCGGTATTTCTTGTTTGTTTGTCCTTATCCTGAATACTGCCATCAAACCTACAGGGTTTTTATCCTTGAAGGGGTGATAGACTAGAATTCTTTTGAATAATGCCTCTGGTTGTCCAGGGAAGAGACTTCTGACATTTGCAAGTGTATATTTGAACATGTACATGTATCAAAATGTGGCCTTCTTCAACTTCAGCTCTAATTGACAACCAAAGTTGCAAGTATGAAGCTCCCAAAGGTATATGGAATATACTAACGGGGCCAGCGTTGTGCAATTACAGCAGACCCAACGCTCACCCGTCGCTGCATAGCACTGATGGGGATGGCGCGCTGTCACCTTGGGCCAAGCTTTCAGGGTCAAGATCGCAATAAACCTTCTACTTCTACTGAATCCTACGCTGTGGACCCTAATCACAGACCTCACAGCACTGCAAGAGCAGTCACATATATCTAATAGGGTGAGATGGGGAGAAGACAAAACAATCACCATACATAACGTTGGCTCGGGACTTCTTGTAACAAGCATTTATAGATGGCAGGGAAAATATACAACTTACAAGATGTGAATTATGATATAAGTAAAACAACTAGACTCATCAGATGATTCACATCAATTGCTTGGTATCCAGCCATATTCAGATTTCATCCCAGTTTCTTTTAAGAAACTTTTGGTTTGACAAAAGTTGAGCATGAAGCAACTGAAATCCCTTGCTCTTCAATTTAGATATGACTTTAATTCAGCTATATGTATTGCAATCATATTTGAAATAAAAACTGCAGCAGCTGTTGTCTCCCAAATAAGCCTAGATTTAGGAATCATTAGAAATGTATGTCATAATGCAATAAATCATTTTCATTCAGCTTCATCATCATTTGTTTTACTTTCATCATCAATTTTTCTTTACTTTCAAATACTGAGAAAAGTTGACAGGAAATGAAGTTCTCAAAAGTTTGAAAGTAGAAACATCAAGATCAGCTGATGCTTTTTGCTGAATAAGCAATCTCTCCTATATTGGAAGTGCCAGTGCCAAATGAAACTGCCTGCATGTATGTGTGATATGGGTAGTAAGGGAAGCTTGAGGCTATGATGATATTGGAAAGCTGTCAGCAAAAGTCAATAAGTGTTTACCTTGGAGTGAATTTATTGACTATAGACCATGCACAGGGGACAAGGTGGGAACCCAGCAAGCAGTCATGCATACAGTCCATCTGGGTGCATTTTGATAAGTTTTCAAGTATCTTTGCAGGGAATACCATCTGCATATATGCAGTTAGCGCAGGTGATATTGAAGTTTTGTAGGTTTTTATGATGTCTACCTGCACCTGTCCATGTACGCAGGATACATGCTTGTTAACTCAGAACTTATCATTATGCCCTTTAAAATGTTAAACAAAGAATTGAAATAGTTACATTTACAAGAAGGTTAATGGTTCAATCAATGATTCTATGATTTCAGAAATCTCCATTTTCAACATATATCTCTGCAAGTGTAATTTGTCTGGAGCAATGCAAGTATTTCAAGCCCTGCCTTCCTACTAGTATGATTGATAACAGCATTATTTGGCTTGTTCACAAGCCACATGTATATCATCATATCTTTGGCTTATTCCAATTTTATCCTTTTTCTTCAAATGCCTATGATTGTGAATGACACAATTTAAAGAATACTGTAAATGCAGAAAATTTTGCGATGGCTTAATGTTCGCATATTTCGCGGTGGACGCTTCACCGCAAACTTAAAACCACCGTGAACATTTTTCCATGGCAGTAAGAGACTACTGAGCATGGTGCTACCGCGAACTTAAAACCACCGCAAAAAGTCCTTTTTCATGCTACCACAAAATTAAATCCCTGCTAACTTATGTAAATACATTTTACAGTAGTATACTTGATTTTTTAAAGTAATAAAGCAGAAGATATACAGTTGGAAAAAAATGTAACGTTACGTTGTTAGCATGTAACATTACATACACCGCCATGGTAAACACTATCCATTCCTTTGTTAGGAATTAATCAGCAAGCATCAATGCCCCAGGGAATGTACAGCACCCTGCGTAATTTATGGCCAGGCCTATGAAGCTACCTGTACATATATCAGAACAAAGGACATTTCCAACAAAGGGTTTTTCCCCCAGAAATTTTCAGCACATTTTGGTGGAAAACAAAGACAGCAGTTTATCGTAAAAAATATCATTAATATTCATTCTCACCTCAATATCAATATCTGACTACCAGAAATTTAATCTGCATTTACAAATTTTAGGGTCATTGAGAAAACTTACAGCTTACAAATTACGGTTATACAAAAACAACATCAGACAATGTATCTACCTAGAATAGCAGAAAGCCTTAAGACTAAATGTAACACACACAAAAAAGAATTTTAACTGTCACTATGACAACAAATTGATATTACGTCAAAGGAAGCTATTTTAATACCGGTCATAACCTCAAAGAAACAGTTAATTCTGTTTCCCCTCTATCTATATTCTTTCATTTTGGGAACACATCGTTGTTTTGGAATGTGAACATTTCTAAAGACTTACGATTTTTTGGTTGAGGGCCAACAGCTCCTTCTCTGTCACCTTGCGGCGCTGCCTCTCCTGTTGTTGGCGGCGGTACTGGTTGTATTTGTAGAACAGATACAAACCCGGGACCGCTAGCACCACAAGCGGCTTCATGAACGACGAATTCATCCTCTCTGTACGACGACGACGAGTCCGTGAGACCAGTTCTATACTGTGATCGAGTATTGACGATGAAGCTAGGCGAGGTTGCCCCCCTAGCTTCGACTATCCGGTCCCGCTGGAACCGTACCGCTATCGCGCTGAGATGCTGAAACGTTTTTCCGGAAAAACAAAAGCGTTAAACCTTCTAAAGTCGAGCTCACGGCAAGGCGGAAACGCCTCTGAACACAAATCCTGTTGGTCAGAAAGGAGAAAAACCGAGGAAAACGCTGAATAAACATAGAAACCTCTTCCACAATATGTGGAAGACAGAAATGTTGTGAAATGTGATGGAGTGACCTCTCTACGTCATGCGATGGAAAGGTCATAGGTTAAGTATCAATGACCGCAATCTTGTCTAAAGATGAGATCATCAGACAATCAATGTTTTCAGAGTCGCTAGTATTGTTCTGTCAGTTTCGGACAGACTTTGAGTTTAAGTGCTTGTATACTTAGATTGCATTTCACATCGCGTAGATGATTAATTAGTTACTGTAACGGTAATAGATTCTACCAACTATTGTCACTGAAACCTCTCGGTTTTTTAGGCCACATACAAAAAGAAAAGAAAGATGACAAAACAAGTTATATCTTAAACCATTTAAATTCTTGGTACGAACCAACGTACGGATGGTTGAACCGATCACGCTTGAGGAATCAGCTAAGTTTAGGTCATAAATAATTCATCTTAAAGTTTTTGCTCTAATGAACAGCTCTAGTCGTGGCGTCGCAAACAGCCTGGCAAAGAAAGACGCACAGGATCTAGGAGGACTGAAAATGAATTCACAATGAAGACAGACTGTGATGTTTGCACGTAATTTATGGGAGGCTCAAAGTCGTCCAACGGATGCCGGTTCGCAGATGTGTAAGGGATCAGCGGTTCACGCCAACAAGGTTATCGATCTTGAGGAAAAGTTCTGTCGTCTGAGAGACAAGTCCATTAATCATAGATGCACCTTCGGGAGAGTTATCTCTCTTGGTCACGAAAGGAACTAACCTCCCCCTACGGTCGGGGGCGAATCTTTAAGACATCTTGGTCAAAATTATCTTCAACGTTAAATTATGAGCAATTTGAAAAAGACAATAATCCAATGACTATGATATTTCACAAGTATCAATATCAAACAGTAAAAGAGCACAACTTGACGTTTTATATCAAACATTGATGGTCAAAATACAAGGCAACTTATCCACGCTTTCGACCTAAACGAACTATAGAGGACAGGGTCCCTACGTGATTTCAATAAATGGGTCCTTTCAAACAGACCGCATGGTCTTTTTAGCGAATGCCCACAAACGCCCACTCTAGAGAAGTCCGCGCTGCACGAATCTCATTTTTTTGCTTGGAATATGTCCACGTTGTGCTCCCATGTATTAATCCTGAGTTTCAAGTCAATCCATTGACCCGAAGTGACATAAATCAAAGTTTTCGATTCTCGATGGTCTTTTTAGCGAACGCCCAGCAAAATGTCTTTTTAGCGAATGCCCACTATATCCACAAAAATATCGGCCGTCGCGCAACGACACCTAAACCTACCGCCACAAACATGTTCAAGATGGTGTCCCATTGATGTGTACGGAGTTTCCGTGCTTTACAAGCATTTTAAGTCCCTGTTTTTGGTCAAAATGTACGGCGACGATACTACCATACTTTAACTATAGCAATTCAAAATGGCGGGCACTAGTCATGTGACCTCCTTGCGGGACTGTTCTATAAGTATCGCGGGAGGGACTGTTGTAGCATAGCTTCTCATACAACCATTTTAGAGTGAATTCTGAACAAGATTTTCATTTCATAGTGCTATCATCTGACTGATATTTACAATGTGGTCATTTTTTCTGTGCTATTATTAGTACCCAGGTTTGAGGAACTTAGTGCAAATTTGGATATTGATTCACCTCAGTGCCCAATTAATGTACAAAAGGCTCAGACACATTAGGGTTATAAACCTGAATAGGGGCAGGTAACCAATACTAGAAAAACATAGCTATTTATTATTCTCTTCGCCAAGAAGAGTATGAGATTGCTGACTTGGGTCTGTATGTAGGTCAACAGCAAATAACTCCAGAAATTGTGGATGGAACTTTGTGATTTTTGGTAGGTGTGTAGCGGTTGTCGAAAGGAATGCCAAGTTTGAAAACGGTTTACCTGGCGTTTTCCTACGGTACTGCAGCGAGCTTGGTATGTTTTTTGCGGTTTGTTTTGGGCAGCATAAGTCAAAATCTAGCTGGGCGATTTTCACGAAACTTGGTAGGTGTGTAGCGGTTTTGGAGAGGAAGGTCAAGTGCGAAAATGGTTTACCTGGCTCTTACCTACGGTGCTGTAGCAGGACTTGTATGTAAGTGCGTTTGTCTGTATGCAAGATAACTCGAGAACCCTTGAATGGATCCTGATTATATTTGTTAGGTGGCTGGGGGTTAGGAAAACGAAGGTCAAGTTCGATAATGGGCACCCTAGTGGCTGCCTAAGGTACTGCAGCAAAACTTTTAATTTTGACACTTCGTGTTCTGGACATGCTGTGGTCATGATTTTTGAGTGGTAGATAGCCCTTGGAACAGAGAGTAACTGCTGTGAGTTTAGACCCCCTAGCGGCTTTTTGGGAACTGCAGACACCGATTTCCGTTCAAACTTTGGACGAGGATAACTCGAGAACATGTAAACGGATCATCAGGATTTTCAGTATGTAGATAGAATGAGTGATGACTTATACAATGTAATACTAATTATGCAAATCAGTAGCTTATTTGCATAATTAATGAGGAAAGTTCATAAATCCATTCCAACAGCATATAACTCAAGAAGCTGTATATGGATTTTCATGATATTTAGTATTAAAGTAGCGGTTGCGGAAAGGAAGGTTGTGTTCGAAAATAGTTGACGTAGCATTTTCCGTTAGGACGGTAGCGGGCCGAGTGTGTGCGTCCGTTTGTTTGTGGAATGCATAACTCGAGAAGCCTTGAAAAAATCCTGATAATATTTGGTAGGTGGGTAGGGGTCAGGAGATCGAAGATAATATATATGATAGTGGCCCCCCTAGCGGCTTCCTAAGGTACTGCAGCAAAACTTATTAACAGAAATAAACTGTGCTCTATATATCTCATTTTGACCTATATCTATGGACACAGCTGTTATACAGATGTTTTGCTGGAGCTGGACGCCCTTACACTGGGGACAAAGTCTTTGACAAGCATGAAATTCTGATTGACCAGGGATGCTACCAGGTCATCTGTCAGGTCACAGTCTGGTTTTTGGTAATATCTGTGTGTTTGTGAGGAACATAGTTCAGGCAGTCATTTGCTATTTAGTAATACATGAACAAGACCTTAAAGTCTTAAATAAAGACATGATTATTTGGCGAAGAGATGGGTTCGTTGAACTCTAGTTAACAATACTATTTACATTATAATAATAACTCTTCACCAAACTGGACTTTTCTTATCTTTATTTATCACAGAAACATTGTTACAATGAGGATTTGATTAGATGAGTATCTGTTACAGTGTGTACAAACTTATTTCAAATACAAAAATGTATTTCGTTTCACTTCCTAAATATTTTTAAAGTATTGGAAGAAGTTGACACATAAACAATATTAATTGCATTATTTATGTGCAGTAAAATGTGACCACATGCTATCAATAGCCTAATAAAATGTTGGAACATGGCACAAGCGGGCTCCCCTTCTGAGTACAGAAAGGAAATGTTTTATAACATTTAGTTATGACGTAGAAAATTTCAATTGTAAAATGTACCTTTATTAACGTTTACAAACAAATTGTTTTTTTCTCTTCTTAATAAATGACAACAATACAGGTGAGTAAGGTGTGTTTTCCTTTTCCTTTCATTACAGACCAGGTAGGACACCGTACAGGTGAGTAAGGTGTGTTTCCTTGACTACAGGCCAGGTAAGACACCATACAGGTGTGTTTCCTTTTATAACAGACCAGGCAAGACACCGTACAGGTGAGTAACGTGTATTTCCTTTGATTACAGACCAGGTAAGACACCATACAGGTGAGTAACGTGTATTTCCTTTGTTCACAGACCAGGTAAGACACCGTACAGGTGAGTAACGTGTATTTCCTTTGTTTACAGACCAGGTAAGACAACATACAGGTGAGTAACGTGTATTTCCTTTGATAACAGGCCAGGTAAGACACCATTCAGGTAAGTAAGGTACGTTTCCTTTTATAACAGACCAGGTAAGACACCATACAGGTGAGTAACGTGTATTTCCTTTGATTACAGACCAGGTAAGACACCGCACAGATGAGTAAGGCGTCTTTCCTTTGCCTATAGACCAGATAGGGCATTATACAGGTAAGTAAGTTGCTTTACTCACCTGTTTAATACCTATCTGGTCAATAGGCAAAGGAAAGACGCTTTACTCACCTGTATAATGGCCTATATGGTAGTATATAGGCAAAGGAAAGTTGCTTTATTCACCTGTATAATACCCTGTCTGGTCTCTAGGCAAAGTAAAGACATCTTACTTACCTGTATAATGGCCTATCTGGTCTATAGGCAAAGGAAAGACACCTTACTCACCTGTTTAATGGCCTATCTGGTCTATAGGCAAAGGAAATACACCTTATTTACCTGTATAATGGCCTATCTGGTATATAGGCAAGGGAAAGACACCTTACTTACCTGTATAATGCCCCATCTGGTATATAGGCGAAGGAAAGACACCTAACTTACCTGTATAATACCCTATCTGGTCTACAGGCAAAGGAAAGTTGCTTTACTCACCTGCATAATACCCTATCTGGTCTATAGGCAAAGGAAAGACGCCTTACTCACCTGTATAATGGCCTATATGGTATATAGGCAAAGGAAAGACGCCTTACTCACCTGTGTAATACCCTATCTGGTCTATAGACAAAGGAAACACACCTTACTCACCTGTGCGGTGTCTTACCTGGTCTGTAATGAAAGGAAATACACGTTACTCACCTGTATGGTGTCTTACCTGGTCTGTAATCAAAGGAAATACACGTTACTCACATGCACGGTGTCATACCTGGTCTGTTATAAAACGAAACACACCTTACTTAGCTGTATGGTGTCTTATCTGGCCTGTTATCAAAGGAAATACACGTTACTTACCTGTACGGTGTCTTACCTAGTCTGTTATAAAAGGAAACACTTCTTACTCACCTGTACGGTGTCTTACCTGGTCTGTACTGAAAGGAAATACACGTTACTTACCTGTACGGTGTCTTACCTAGTCTGTTATAAAAGGAAACACACCTTACTCACCTGTACGGTGTCTTACCTGGTCTGTAATGAAAGGAAATACACGTTACTCACCTGTACGGTGTCTTACCTGGTCTGTGAACAAAGGAAATACACGTTACTCACCTGTATGGTGTCTTACCTGGCCTGTAGTCAAGGAAACAAACCTTACTCACCTGTACGGTGTCTTACCTAGTCTGTAGTCAAGGAAACACACCTTACTCACCTGTACGGTGTCTTACCTGGTCTGTAATCAAAGGAAATACACGTTACTCACCTGTACGGTGTCTTACCTAGTCTGTTGTCAAGGAAACACACCTTACTCACCTGTACGTTGTCTTACCTGGTCTGTAATCAAAGGAACTACACGTTACTCACCTGTACGGTGTCTTACCTGGTCTGTAATGAAAGGAAATACACGTTGCTCACCTGTAAGGTGTCTTACCTAGTCTGTAGTCAAGGAAACACACCTTACTCACCTGTACGGTGTCTTACCTGGTCTGCTATAAAAGGAAACACACCTTACTTACCTGTACGACGTCTTACCTGGCCTGTTATAAAAGGAAACACACCTTACTTACCTGTATTGTTGTCATTTATTAAGAAGAGAAAAAAACAATTTGTTTGTAAATGTTAATAAAGGTACATTTTACAATTGAAATTTTCTACGTCATAACTAAATGTTATAAAACATTTCCTTTCTGTACTCAGAAGAGGAGCCCGCTTGCGCCATGTTCCAACATTTTATTAGGCTATTGATAGCATGTGGTCACATTTTACTGCACATAAATAATGCAATTAATATTGTTTATGTGTCAACGTCTTCCAATACTTTAAAAATATTTAGGAAGTGAAACGAAATACATTTTTGTATTTGAAATAAGTTTGTACACACTGTAACAGATACTCATCTAATCAAATCCTCATTGTAACAATGTTTCTGTGATAAATAAAGATAAGAAAAGTCCAGTTTGGTGAAGAGTTATTATTATAATGTAAATAGTATTGTTAATAATAAATAGCTATGTTTTTCCAGTATTGGTTACCTGCCCCTATTCAGGTTTATAACACTAATGTGTCTGAGCCTTTTGTACATTAATTGGGCACTGAGGTGAATCAATATCCAAATTTGCACTAAGTTCCTCAAACCTGGGTAATAATAGCACAGAAAAAATGACCACATTGTAAATATCAGTCAGATGATAGCACTATGAAATGAAAATCTTGTTCAGAATTCACTCTAAAATGGTTGTATGAGAAGCTATGCTACAACAGTCCCTCCCGCGATACTTATAGAACAGTCCCGCAAGGAGGTCACATGACTAGTGCCCGCCATTTTGAATTGCTATAGTTAAAGTATGGTAGTATCGTCGCCGTACATTTTGACCAAAAACAGGGACTTAAAATGCTTGTAAAGCACGGAAACTCCGTACACATCAATGGGACACCATCTTGAACATGTTTGTGGCGGTAGGTTTAGGTGTCGTTGCGCGACGGCCGATATTTTTGTGGATATAGTGGGCATTCGCTAAAAAGACATTTTGCTGGGCGTTCGCTAAAAAGACCACCGAGAATGGAAAACTTTGATTTATGTCACTTCGGGTCAATGGATTGACTTGAAACTCAGGATTAATACATGGGAGCACAACGTGGACATATTCCAAGCAAAAAAAATGAGATTCGTGCAGCGCGGACTTCTCTAGAGTGGGCGTTTGTGGGCATTCGCTAAAAAGACCCTCCCTCAAACAGACCCATTATCCTCTCTGTGTCCTTGAATGGGTCTGATTGCACTTTATTGATCTTTCTCCATTTGATTTCGAGGTGATATCGGTTGTTCAACTGGGGGAAAGTCCGATTGCTGGATTTCATTCTGAGTGTGACTTTTCTACCAATGATGTAAATTTGCAGTAATTTCCAACTTGCCAGGAAAGGTGGGTTGTTTGAAGCCGCGTATATGATCGGATTGCAAAGTTAGTGATAGTATCTCTTTACAGGACGATTTTTATGTGACAATCACGTACAATTTACCAGTACGCTGCGTCTGTCCGTCTAAATAGTTGAATAACAAGACTTTATCTGGCGAGGCGGCATGCCACTTTATGCATCCCTCAAATCTATATCATTGGCTAATGCCATCCGTTTCAGATAGGCAGTACGTGTATCACTCGTTCTCATTGAAATGTCGAAAATGGCGCTTTTTTGGTCGAAAAATAAATCGGCTTTATTTTTAGTGAAAACTACCTGGCTGTTTAGGAAAATTCCTCTTTTAACCATAGCCAAAAAATGGCAACTTATTATTTTCGGTCCCATTGGTAATACATTACAGGGCGGGTAACAAACGTTATCGGTAACGTTTGTTACAACAGTAAACTTTATCCTGTTTTCTTCTAAAGGACTTACCTTATTGACTACATCATTTAGGTTTAAGTGGATGTCCCAAGGAACATTTGAAAAGTGGGCAGCTTTTTTACACCAGGTCAAATAGAAAGCTTAGACAGCATCGAACAATGGTAACGTTTGTTACAGTCATTTCTGAACAACATTTTGTTAAGCAAGGTGGGATACAAATAACAGTCAACAACCCTTTCTTGTTTCTTTAGGAAGCCAGGAAAACTGTACAGCGTCACAAAAATGGTCATTTCTAGTCTTATATATGGATAATATAACCGTGGCAACCATCGTACTCGTGGTGGTAACGTTTGTTACAGAATCTGGCGACAGGCATAAACCACCTCACACAGCCTCCAAGATCAGTGACAGGAGCGATCTGACGTGATCGGGCAGAGGGCCTTGGTAGCTGGTTTCACCTGCCGAACAATTATTCTCAACTGAATTGTTACATTTTTGGCTACTATTTCAATTCTTCGTTTTTTCTTAGGCGACAGCCATTTTTTAGGGTGTGAAATCCGACTCGTGGCTATAATAACCATCTAAGCCATCAACCAATACGAATGTTGTTGTGCATCTTTTGTAAAACATTACAGGGGTTATGGAAAAATGAAGGAACCAGTGATGTTGTCTGTAAGTTTCTCCATATCAAGCCGTTAAGTCAGGCGACAGCATTTCGACATTTAAATGAGAACGAGCCGTATATGGTAGCTAGATAAGCATGCGCAATTCAAAGTATCGCTTAAAACTGTGATGCATATTTACCTTAAGTGAGTACTACTGTACGTGCATTGATACTCTAGCTTCGTCATTGTTGTAGAACGTCACGTACAAATTTTGAGGCTTGCAAGCGACTTGAAAGTTTGTGAACAATAGACATCATCGGTCCACTTTGAGAATTCCCCTTTTCTCTCATTTGACTCTTGCCTCTCAAAACTCCTTTTGCATAACCATGCCATGAGGGCATGGTCTGTTCATCTAGCAAATGGTAAGTAAAAGAAGAATAACATGTACTAGACGTAAATTTAGCATGCTAGAAATATCCTTACATCTCTATGTCAATTGCTTTGCGTTCTAGATCTTTCATGACCTTGGGTAAAAAATTTCCAACAACAGGCTGTGTAGGGATCATGCCTGTTTGATTGACGCTAAGGCTGGCAAATGAAAAAAAATAGGAACGCGTTGACCTGCCCTACCTCCGTAAGAACAAAGTATCTTCCTCGCATGGCTGTCACAGCCTATCGTTCTCTATGTGTAGGCAGGCTACAAGCCACTTCATCACTGACAAGACAAGCCTCTTAAGGTCTTATCTTTAGAAAAGGGATGGGAAATAAGTAGACGTGACGATGATAACTTTTACCACCAGCTAGATATATAGTTGAGTTTGTCCATGATATATGTGTCGTTTTCTGCCCAACATTTCTCAAGATCTGACGGAGGATCACTTCCATCCTTACTGTAATGGACGAATCTCCATAATCCAGCAAGTTAAGTTACGTGACGATAATAACTTTTACCACCAGCTAGATTTATATAGTTGAGTTTGTACATGATATATGTGTCGTTTTCTGCTCAACATTTCTCAAGATCTAACAGAGGATCACTTCCATCCTTAAGCTTACTGTAATGGACGAATCTCCATGATCCAGCAAGTTAAGTTACGTGACGATGATAACTTTTACCACCAGCTAAATATATATAGTTGAGTTTGCACATGATATATGTGTCGTTTTCTGCTCAACATTTCTCAAGATCTAACAGAAGATCACTTCCATCCTTACTGTTATGGACGAATCCCAATCAAGTTAAGTTACTAATAACAAATGACTAGTCTCTGTTCAGGAGGCAATATTGCGTGGAAGTATTACTTCTCATTACCAGAAGGTTCTTCTACACATAATATATATTCTTGGAACGTACACCATTTGCCCATGAGCGGGTAAGTCGATGGGATTGCCAGCAATCATCTTCTTATCCATTGAAGATCGTCACTCAAGGCATGCGTTGAGAAACTACCGTTAATCAAGTTTATCTTTAGCGGATGAGTCTATCCGTTATGCTTAACTTTTTCCTCAGGAGTGCGGCTAGGGTCGTGACCTATAGGTCTCTGGTGTTCGTTTGGATAAAAGTGCAGTTACTCTGGAGAGATGTGGTGCTCAATGCAGTCAACCGGGCAACTTATCCGCTGCTAGCGCGTATTTCACAGTCTTTGAAAGTAAAGATAAAGGTGGTGAGGATTTTAGCTTAGCAATCCATAAAGAAAATTGCTCTGAGTCAAAGTTATATACAATATGTCTCTTGTACTCGAATGTTGAAGATGTAAACTGCAATTCATATTAGAATTTAAAAAAATCAAATAGATCATTTTAAGAAATGCTCTAAGAAGGGCCCATCAGGAAGATAACGATTGGCTTTTAGACTGTTGTTCAGAAAGAAAAAAACCCTCTTTAATTTGTTGGCTTTCAAAATGAGTACAAATTATAAGGTTCGTCGATGGAGGTTAGACATCCAGGTAATAAAATACGCCAAAAAACAGGTACTCAAGCAACTGGATATGTTTTGGAAACGGTCAGACGTCTGAGACAACCATCCTGTGTCTTTCGTCAGTGACACTTGAGAAATCTTGTTTGAGAGGGATCTTGTTTTCAGGTAGAATACTATTTTCAGCTTGATGGCGCAGTCACGTTTTTGCACTTACACTATCGTTAAAATAGTTACGGGCTACTTTCTCTCCCAGTCTTCCGGTCGTGACTTCCTGATTACGCGTACGTCATTGACTGAACCTCTCTGATCTACATCGTGCCTCGAAGCCATATACAAGCGGCGGAAAGCTCAAAGGGTGCCAAAATCCAATTAAATTCATGATTACCTGCAATCTCAATAGTAGGTGCAAATCATTGCTGTTCAATTGGAACTAATCAGACGCTAGCACACAAGGCTAATGCATTTTGTGCCTGCTGTCTCATCTCTGACGAACGCAACAGCATAGGTTTTGACAGTATGGCCAAACTGATTTAATCTTATGGATCACATTCAGTTCTACACTTTCCTAAAAAGATTACCTCTTCGACTTTGCCAACTCATTATGCCCCTAAAAGGCTAGCATGAGTAGGATTGTCATACAACTTTATGCGGTAACGTTTTACCTGCTGAATATTGAAGTACACAAGATGGGATGCCATTCATTATGCTGAATAGGATTTTATCATGATGGTCAATATTGACCAACGGAGACCATATTGTAGTATGCCATCCATGTTGGTTGCCAGCAAATATTACCCAAATAAGTTCAAAGATGTTCTATCAGGGCTGGCTTTTCAGCAACAAGGAAAGAAATGCAAGCTGAAGTATATGGTGGATTTGAAGCGGGTCAGGCCTACTGTCACTCAGATCCTGGCTTTTATATGTTGATAGGGAAATGAATGTTGAGATTGAAAAGCAAAAATAAGAAGACAGCCTACAGCTAACTCCTTTGATCAACCTCAACCTACCTTTGATACACAAATAAGGAGTTGTTTCTTGTTTGACTTACGCCGCGTGCTATGGTTAAATTTGTGTTTCCAACTTTGTATTCCTGTGGGTTTTTTTTCAACAAAATTTTTGCTGGATGTTTATGTCTTTCGTCCTATTGTTATTCAATAGCTACTCCACCAGGCCTTCCTACGGGGGTGCGGGGATCATATCGTACAATTCGGCAAAAACAATCGGGAAATTGGCCAGGGGAGCCAGTCCCCGCCAAGGTTCATGTTTCCTCTGCGCGGTCGGCCAACTCCTTTGGTATCAAAATTCCCCTGGCAAATTATTCTCTCCGTGATTAATAGCCAACATAGTCAGTCTGGTAGAAACTATATTTCTAGGGTTTCCAGAGGATGTCGTCGGTAGAATTAAATCAGTGTGGACTAAGAAGTAAGATAGACGATGCGACGTCCTCAGCGAACGTTTCATTTTCCGCATGTCGTAAAATCAGCCATCATTTGGTACCATTATGATAGAAGCGGCACCAAATGTCCATTTTCTACCACTAACCGTTGACACTGAACTTCTCCTGATTAAATCTGTACGTGACAAACGGTACTGCAGTGCAGGTGTGGTGTAGGATACAGAAACAGCTCTGGCGAACTTGACATGTGTGGGCACGTTGGCTGCTGCGTGAGCCCCTTCCGATGATTTGCGCGCCCACGGAGTTAATTATCATGAGCAGCTTTTGGGTTTCCATACGACCTTGTGGGCTGATGAAGACTTCCTCGCTGTCTACCGGTGTGTAATCTCCGCTCTAAGAGCCCTGAAACACTTCCTACGGCACCATTACTTGATGCTATAACTGACTACTTCCGCGGCAAGTGTGTGAAGTGGAAAGGAAGGTAGTGGGATGAAGTGGTGCAGATGTTACACTTGCTTCCGGTAGATTCGTCCGCAAGAAAATCTTTGTCGACACATCTATTGCTCGAAGTTTGAAGTTGCAGTGAACCATGCACTTGTCTGTGCCCGAGCTTTATTAGCTCCGTAGAAATGGAGATTATTTTGTCATGTTATGTTTGCATGCAATATCTTTTTCGTCATTATCCTCAGGTACAATTCGCATATTCCACATAATTAAGGCTCGAGCTCTCCCGATTAGTCCTGAATTAAGCAAAGTA
>NW_023365770.1:0-16001 GCF_000003815.2 Branchiostoma floridae
GTTACAGTTCAGATTGCACGATGACGTCATCTCCTGGGCACCGACTATGGGCGGTACTGGCGCGGGTCTACAGTAACACGAACAATAGTTATTAGAAATGATTTTTTTTTATTATATGAAAACAAGTATTTTCAAATTACTGCATATCATAAGAAGAAATCGATTTGCTCAATCGTGAGTTTGTAGCCTTCATCATTATGTACATGGAAACTAGAAAGGCCGACATTTGCTTAAGAGCAAATACAGCATATTTCAGCCATACCCCTTCCCACGCAACATTGGACTGTTCCAAATCACCCCTGCGCAAAAATGGAACATCCTCTTAACAGTACATTATCCCCCAAAGTGGACTGGTATTGTGAATTGATTCCAGGTAAAAACAGAGCTTGCTTCTATTTTTCAGAAAATGACAATAATCACACCTTCCATTCAGAAAATTTTCATCATGACTGAAAATTGTTGAATGACATCATGTAATGTCATTAACAACTTTCAGTACGATAACTAGGTGTAAGTTTAAAAAAGTATAAGCTCCTTGTGATGTGGGTACATTTATTATTGCAGTGAACTTTTTTTATTCAAGTAGGACATACGATTTAATAATTATCAAGCAGGTGCAGGTACTGTAGGAGCGTTTGTTTTCTTCAAGCTGTAAAACTGTTAAACTGTTTTACTTTGTATGCAATCAGCCATCGAGCCTATTTATATTTCAGCCATACCATAGGTATGGTGAAATATATTGTATTCGTAATGTTTCTTTCTTTCTTTCTTTCTCCTGTCAAATTTGCAAAGCGATTCATCTCCGCCGTTTCTGGACCAAATGACTTGAAATTTGGCACAAGGGTAGAGTGGGCAAATACCCAAATGTGTTTTTTTCATTTTTTTCATATCTGCTCCTTAAATGATTTTATTAAGGTTTTATTGCAACTTTTGGACCAAAACTGTATATTTTGGCCCCCTGTACCATGGTACTACATCCAAATGACCTGAAATTTGGCACAGAGGTGCCCTAGATACTTATTCAAAGGATCCATGTATAATATGTGGTATAAATCACTTCAAAATGGCTCCTTAAGGAGGTTTTTGTGGGAGAGTTTAGGATAGGTAAGGTTGGAGTGCCGAGGTCAACGACCTCTAGGTCATTCTGGTGTGTCAGGGCCACAGGTGTGCCAGGTAGATCCAATTACATGTATCTACCTACCTAGTCCATAGACATCCAGGTGGTTGGTGGACAAGGTAAATCCAATTAATGGCCAGCCAATGAGCGAGCTTATTTTGGTGGAAGAGTCCATTGTTGGGCAGGGGGTGTATTTTAAAATTTACTTTTAGACTTTGGTGATAATGCCAATGTTTTTTTTTAGTGGAAGTGTTTTCGCACTGATCCACTTGACATAAGACTACTACTGGGACAGTCCATTTTTGCACATAGGGGGGGTTTAAACAAATCAGTTTTGGACATGGGTGATGATTCCGAATTCCATTTGTTAAATGGAAGTTTACACCCACCTGAAGACTGTACATTAGGAGGATTCGGCAGCCAATCAGCAAGCCTTGTGTTATCTGGAAGAGCCCATTCATGCACGGGGGACTTTTTTAAAATTCAGTTTTGGACTGGGTTGCTTCTTATACAAAAGGCCATGTACTGTGAGTATTTCTGGACTTGTCTATTGTGCAATTTCAAACAGGGTGAGCTGGGAGATTCCATTCTTCGACGAAGGGGGTATTTTTTTTAAATTCATTTTGTGGACTTTGCTGACTATTTTAGCTGATATATCTTTGGATCGTTCCACTTTACATAGGGGTATAAGGCAGGAAGAGTCGATTCTTGCACAGAGGGGGGATTTTTTTCAAATATGGTTTTGGACGGCTGATGATTCCAAATTCCATTTCTTAGCGGAAGTGTTTTTGGAGTCGTCTATTGTTTTGAGTCCATTCTTGAAGGGGTTTTTGTAAGATTCATTTTTGCTCATAACTGTGATTAGTAGTTAGAAGTCATTTTAAGCAGAAGTGTTCCATTTTTGCACATGAGTGATTTTGGAACAGTCTATTGTTACATGAGGAGGGAGATGGCTGAAATATGCTGTATTTGCTCTCAAGCAAATGTCGGCCTTTCTAGTCTTATTTTAGTTTAACATCGATCTTCCTGCCAGACCCGGAAGATACGATTGAACCTTGTTCGAGGATTTATTTTCGTCTGTCTGGTCAGTCTGTTCATACCCTGGCGCTGAGAGTGTTTTATTGGGCTGAAACTCTGTCAGTTTAAAGTTACTTACAATTTAAATGTTCAAAGTTTATGTCAAACAACAACAGCACTAGGAAATGTGGCCACTATAGACAGGTGGTCACTATAGAGAAAATGCTGATCTATTGACTAGGAGCCATACGTTACACATCACCATTAATCATATAAACATTGCACAGGTAAGCCAATTGTTTAGATGTACAATTAAGTTCAAATAATTCTGAAGAGAAATATTGATGAGAAAATAATCATTCTCGCCACAGTCTAACTTATAATTACGTATCAAAACTAAACGCAGATTTTCTAACTAACGCACCTTTCGCCGACTTCATCAAAGGACCGCCGGCTATCAATCAAACACGGCTGTTGATTAGACTTAGAGTTTCAAACAGTCATGTGCTGTGTGCCAGTTGACAGCGAACTTCATGCTACGTGATGTTTTACATTGCTTGGACCTTCTTTCCTACAGCGGTGCTTCTACAAAATATTTAGACTATAACACTGAGTCCCACATGTTTTATAGAATAGAATTTGACGCAGAACAGCGTTTTTTGCTGGGTATTTTTCTTGAAACATGTTCGTGGGAATATCAGCGAGGCGGCGACGTAGGGATATCAGACCGTCAACAAAAGTCGCACGGCGGCTAACGGCGCATCGAAGATACTAGCGCTATAAATAAGCGCTTCAACTAAAATATATTTTTACTCTTACGTCGCCGTCTGGATTTCTGAATTTTTAAGACGGATTGAAGAAGAACTTTATTGCGCAACACTTGTAAAGGAAATGACACAATATGTGGCAACTCGTACATACAAAGCAGTTAAACTACATGAGTTGCTGTTATCTAACAATTGTAAAGTACTAGTCTACTTCAGGAATGGCAATAGTACAAACTAGCCTGGGTACTATCCTAATCCTGGCGGTTACTATACACTATCTATATAAAGTCTCTATGGTTTTGGAAACGGTCATATGTTTCAGATTACATCCACTATCTAAAAAAACGTCGCTGACGAGAGATAGTTAATGCTATCTCAAAACTTGGACTTGTCATATTTTTAGTCGTAGAAAAAAAATTGATTTTTTAACATGTATAGCAAAAAATTCCCGGGATTTCTTTCAGGAATTTTAAAGACGGATTGAAGAAAAATTTTATTGCACGACAATTGTGAAGGATACAACGTGTGGCAACTTGTACACAGAAAGCAGTTGAACTACATGAGTTGCTGATATCTAACAATTGTAAGGAACTTGTCTAATTCAGGACTGGCAATAGTACAAACTAGCCTACTATCCGGGATAGCAGTTCGATGTGGCGCTTACTATACACTATATAAAGTCTCTATGGTTTTGGAAACGGTCATATGTTTCAGATTACATGCACTATCTAAAAAAAAAACGTCGCTGACGAGAGATAGTTTATGCTATCTCAAAACTTGGACTTGTCAGATTTTAAGTCGTAGAAAAAAATCGATATTTTTACCATGTATAGCAAAAAAAATCCCAGGATTTCTTTCAGGCATTTTTAAGAAGGATTGAAGAAGAACTTTATAGCGCAACAATTGTAAAGAAAATGATACAATATGTGGCAACTTGTACATACAAAGCAGTTATTAAAACTACATGAGTTGCTGATATCTAATAATTGTAAAGTACTAGTCTAATTCAGGACTGGCAATAGTACAAACTAGCCATGGGTACCATCCTAATCGTAGTTCGCTATGGCGTTTACTATACACTATATAAAGTCTCTATGGTTTTGGAAACGATCTTATTATATTAAAATTACATCCACTATCTGAAACAGCGTCGATGACGAGAGATATTTTTATGCTATCTGAAAACTTTGACTCGTCGTTTCTTAAGTCGTAGAAAAATCGATATATTTTCCATGTATACTGTATAGCAAAAAAAAAACGATGTTTCTTTCCGTGTTTTTAAGACGTATTGTAGAAGAACTTTATTGGCATTGCACGACAATTGTAAAGGATACAACGTGTGGCAACTTGTACACAGAAAAAAGGTAAACTACATGGAGTTGCTGATATCTAACAATTGTAAGGAACTAGTCTAATTCAGGACTGGCAATAGTACAAACTAGCCTGGGTACTATCCTGATCGCAGTTTGCTATGGCGCTTACTATATAAAGTCTCCATGGTTTTGGAAATGGTCATATATTAAAGCTTACAGCCACTACCTGAAACAACGTCGTTGACGAGAGATAGTTAATGCTATCTAAAAACTTTGACTCATCGTATCTTAAGTCGTAGAAAAGAATAGATATTTTTTCCATGTAAAGCAAAAAAAATCCCGGGATTTCTTTCAGGGATTTTTAAGACGTATTGTAGAAGAACTTTATTGCACGACAATTGTGAAGGATACAACATGTGGCAACTTGTACACAGAAAGCAGTTGAACTACATGAGTTGCTGATATCTAACAATTGTAGGGAACTAGTCTAATTCAGGACTGGCAATAGTACAAACTAGCCTACTATCCGGGGAGCAGTTCGATGCGGCGCTTACTATACACTATATAAAGTCTCTATGGTTTTGGAAACGATCTTATTATATTAAAATTACATCCACTATCTGAAACAGCGTTGATGACGAGAGATATTTTATGCTATCTGAAAACTTTGACTCGTCGTTTCTTAAGTCGTAGAAAAATCGATATATTTTCCATGTATACTGTATAGCAAAAAAAAAAGGTGTTTCTTTCCGTGTTTTTAAGACGTATTGTAGAAGAACTTTATTGGCATTGCACGACAATTGTAAAGGATACAACGTGTGGCAACTTGTACACAGAAAAAAGGTAAACTACATGGAGTTGCTGATATCTAACAATTGTAAGGAACTAGTCTAATTCAGGACTGGCAATAGTACAAACTAGCCTGGGTACTATCCTGATCGCAGTTTGCTATGGCGCTTACTATATAAAGTCTCCATGGTTTTGGAAATGGTCATATATTAAAGCTTACAGCCACTACCTGAAACAACGTCGTTGACGAGAGATAGTTAATGCTATCTAAAAACTTTGACTCGTCGTATTTTAAGTCGTAGAAACAAAATCGATATTTTTACCATGTAAAGCAAAAAAAATCCCGGGATTTCTTTCAGGGATTTTTAAGACGGATTGAAGAAGAACTTTATTGTGCAACAATTGTAAAGGAAATGATACAATATGTGGCAACTTGTACATACAAAGCAGTTAAACTACATGAGTTGCTGATATCTAACAATTGTAGGAACTAGTCTTCTTCGGCAATGGCAATAGTACAAACTAGCCTGACGAGTGGGTACTATGCGGATGGCAGTTCGCTGTGGCGCTTACTATAAGACCTATAAGTATGGTTTTGGAAACGGTCTTATAATTCAGCTTACGTCCACTATCTGGCACACCGTTGCTGACGAGAGATAGTTTATGCTAACTGAAAACTTGGACTTGTCGTATCTTAAGTCGTAGAAGAGAGATCGATTTTTTTCCATGTATAGCAAATCAAAAATCCCGGGGATTTCTTTCAGGGATTTTTAAGACGGATTGAAGAAGAACTTTATTGCGCAACAATTGTAAAGAAAAGGACACAATATGTGGCAACTTGTACATACAAAGCAGTTAAACTACATGAGTTGCTGATATCTAATAATGGTAGGAACTAGTCTTATTCGGCAATGGCAATAGTACAAACTAGCCTGACGAGTGGGTACTATGCGGATCGCAGTTCGCTGTGGCGCTTACTATAAGTATCGTTTTGGAAACGGTCTTATAATTCAGCTTACGTCCACTACCTGGCACACCGTTGCTGACGAGAGATAGT
Source organism: Branchiostoma floridae (assembly GCF_000003815.2). Taxonomy (NCBI): domain Eukaryota; kingdom Metazoa; phylum Chordata; class Leptocardii; order Amphioxiformes; family Branchiostomatidae; genus Branchiostoma; species Branchiostoma floridae. The sequence continues at coordinate 6,061 of NW_023365770.1, forward strand.
TTATGCTAACTGAAAACTTGGACTTGTCGTATCTTAAGTCGTAGAAAAGTAATCGATATTTCTACCATTTATAGTAAAGAAAACCCGGGATTTCTTTCTCGAATTTTTACGACGGATTGAAGAAGAACTTTATTGCGCGACAATTGTAAAGAGTACAACATGTGTGTGACATCTGTCTGAAGTAAGTCTGTTCGATAGTTAAACACAATGTAATGCCCTAACATAATAATGTTCTGAAGCATTAATATCCTGGTACATTATCTTGGTATTATCTGTGGTATATCGTATGATTAGCTTTGTTTGCGTTGATATTATCTATGCGAATATATAAACTGTATACGAGAACAAAGGATCCAGTGATCGAACATTATTACTGCTTGAATAGCTTACAGCTCGATAGCTTAACAGGGGTCACCGACAACTTCCGCCTGTGTGTGGATGCATCCCAACTTCGGGAGGGCTCCTTAGCATATAACGCGGGCTCATTAGGTCATTTTTATTTATTTATTTATAGCTGCAAATTCAGTTCGTGATACTAGTCAGTGCTACTAGTACTGTACAGTGGTACTACTCTGCTTAGCTCAGTATGTCAAGGACAACTTGTTTTGCTCCCAAACGCGGGACTCCTTGCATGATGCGAGGTCGATCGGCGGAACGGCTCGCCACCTCCGCCACGATGAAGGCAGCGAGGATGAAAGCAGGGTTGATCAGTCGTCATTCCTGATATTCTCATGTTTAAAAACACGCTAGTGAGATACAGAGGGAACATAATCTGATATGTCATGAGCAGAAATGCTGACCGTTAACGTCGTTCTGCCGCCATTTTGAAAATCGCGCGATGTGTTTATGACTGCAAGCGCCACGGGTGTCCCGCCCCCTACGTTCTGAATCCCTCCCGACATCTCCAAAGATGTCTGTAAAAACTGTGTCTAGATTACATGACTTGCTTGTCGTCGGTGAATAATTTTGATTTCAGGGTAGAACCGGAGGTAAATATTACAAATAATTATTCAGTAATATATTGAAGGTTGGAGGTCCTTTCAGAGATGTCTTACAACAAGTACACGTCAGGCCTGCTACAAAGGGGAAAATCCTGTTTTTATTGGGGGCATTACCAAGTAGTTTCCATTCCCCAAGCCGTGTGGGGCTTCTTACAATTTCAGGTGCGGAGATGAGTTAAACTCCGTCCCTTATTAACGATGCCAATCTTATCGGGCTCGAGAATATGTAGTGTGTATTGAATTGAATTGTAGAAAGACATTGTTCTCCCATTAGGCAATGTTGATTTGATTATATGGATGACATCCTCTGGGAACTCCAAAATTGATGCGAGCGTGCGAATAAAAAAAAAAAAAGTTTGGCCAAAAAAAAAGTTGCCTTCGGTATGAAATGTAAGTGGTCAGGAAGGTTGAACATAGGACTCGGACACATATTATGGTATACCAACAATTAGGTGTAGGGACCGGTACATCGTACGGGTGCAAAACCTTTTCTTTCCTTCTTGGACAGGTAAAAAAAACAGACATAAAAAAATCTGTGGATTGGGTTTCGCCTATTAAAAAATGGATAGGTGTTTTGGGGCTTACCGGGTCAAGAAAATAGCAAGAACGATGCAGAGTAGAGTTTATAGTCATATTTGTACCAGGTTTCTACAGTCAAAGGTACAGAGCCTTGATTACATGAAGATGGTATTTTAATACGCCAGTGGGCGTCGGATACTCCACCAAACAGATTCCTTTGTAGCAAAATTGACCATTGTGTGGAGTATCGCCCATTCAAAAGTTTTCACAGACAATCAGGTTCAGGTCCTGACCTGGATCTGGTCCTCTGGACCTGAACCGGACCTGTACCTGAATTTTCTGTACTGGTACCCACCCCTACCAACAATTGATTTATTTTATGTCTGCCCTTTCACATCTTATTCTTTGACTTTAGATTTATTTTGGAATTCAATGACATTAGTTATCTGCTTCCTGATACTTTTTTTCAATCTACGGCATATATGTGCTCATTTTAAAGCTGCTTTGCACGATTTACAGTGTGGTTGAAAACTTTTTTTTTTTTGGAAACGGCCGAAAATTGATGCGAGCGCGGATTGACAAGGGCGTGATAATTTCCGCCTCCCGAGACCTGCGCGTGCCGGCTGGGTAGCTGTGGTCAGGGAAAGTAAACAAGATAATTACAGGGGGCGGGACTGATATAAACTCCCTCCCTGGCAATTCTCACAGCTTCTAATCTTGTCAGGCGCCGTTCTTGCGGTGTTCCATTTCTATGGTATCAACAGTATGGAGTATGTCGCTGTAAACTAGAAATTTTAAAGCAACCTACAGATGTCAACATTGGAGAAGTCAATTTGTATGTAACGTTACTTGCCCAGGGCAAGTAGTAAATCAATAAAATACTTCTCACTGTGGTCTGGTAAAGATTTTAGGGGCTAAATAGACCCCAGGCATCATAAATAGATTTGGCTCCACAGGGAGCCCCGGTCTGGAAGCAGGCATCAACAAAAGCACATGGCAGAGATGCGTTATGGCCGTTGTTGGGTCTCATTTCAAACTGTACAAGCAGAAGCCCAATTTTGATAGAAAATAAGTACTGTAAACCTGCACAAGCGGTTTTATCTACGATCTGTGCGCACGTGCGGCCACCGCTGTTGGTCAGGTTATGAAACCAATGAATTTCCGACTGAGGTGAATCGCATTTTATTGGCTTACTGTAACGTTATTAAGCATGGATTTTTCTGTGAATCGTGACATGATGAGTTATTTTTTCGTGAAAATTTCTATAGAGAGGCGTTCACTTGCGTAAAATCAAGGCTGTATCGTCGCCTTCCGCTACAGATCGCCATTTGACCTTTGTTACGTCACAAACAAAACACAAACAAACCGGTGCACATGTTACGGCCGCCATGTTGGAAGTATTCAGTGTTGGAGCGCTCTGCCGCGCGGTTCTAAAATTTTGCTCCATAACACTGCTTAGCTGCAGTTACATCGTAATTTACTCGAGGACAGGGTCTTTTGCCGTACCGGAAGAATATGGAGTCAGTCCCCGATCCAAGACCCGTCGTTTTTTTACTACTACATGGCTGATTCGCGACTACGTAACGTTACAATTTTGACGTGTCGATTCCCAAGTGAATGGTCAAAGTGGCGATACTGTGGAACAGTATCGCCACTTTGACCATTGTGGAACACCAATCAATGTAGTTTATAGAGACTATTGTTAACAGTTGACTTACCTTGCTTGTGTGGATCGTTTTTTTGTTGTTGTTGTAGTTGAACAATTTCTCGTTTCCAAGCAAACCAGAAGTGAGTACATGTACTATCAACAGCTACTACATGTTAGTACTACTATACTAATAACGTACTTAATGTTGCGATACGGACGAGGATGTGATGTGTGCATTGCATTGTAGAAAGCCACGAACAGCCCATTGTTCTCCCATTAGACGGATTGACACGGGCGTGATGATTTCCGCCTCCTGGGACGCACCCGTGCCGGCTGTGTAGTTGTGTTCCAGGAAAGATAATTACAGGGGCGGAGAAGATATAAACTTCCTCCCTGGCAGTTCTCTACAACTGCCTATCTTGTCGGGCGCCGTCCTTGTGTTGTTCCGTGTCTATGGTATCATCCGTGTCTATGGTATCAACACGGTGAATGGACTATATCGCTGTGAACTGGGAAAATTAAAGTAACCTACTACAGTAGTAAATAGTCAAAATTGGGGAAGTCGATTTGTATGTACATGGCCTGCCTCTGTGCTAATACCCCTGTCACATGTAGCGAAAAGCGATCGGACGACGAGTCTGCGAGCTCTAAAGGACATTTTCAGCAGTAAGATGTCCAGTGTTCTCTCGATCAGTGGTGAGAATTTTTAGGGATCGTCGGTGAGTTTATCAGGGATCGTACTATAGCCTTAACATCAGCGACAAGTCTGTTTGTAGAGTTTGTAGAGTTCGTGCTGAGTCGCCTGCAGGTCGTCCGTACCTCGCCTAGGTATTGGTCGACATTCGATGGATAGTTGGGCGTCAATCTAACGAATGAAGAAAGATGTCATCTCGAAAAAGTCGTACGATGCCTGCTACCCAAAATGGAGACGGCCCCGCAGGAGTATCGCATTAATTTCTGGCGACCTTCGTCCACATCTCGCTCGACTCGTGCAAAGTCAGTGAAGTCGGGTGTGCTTCCTACGAGCATCCTGCCTGTGTCGGGGGAATGTTCTACGATCCTGGGTCGAGCTCGTGTCAAGTAGTCTTTCACCTGACTGAAACATAACCCATGCTTTCTGAATTTGTCTCCGGAGCTGCATTCTTCTGGCAACTATACACGCATGCACAGTTCATGAGTGGTTCATTCTCATGATCTATTCACAGGCATGAGCCTCACTTATATGTGACAGGGACATCTTTGGGGCGAAAAATATGCATGACACTCTGAAGCCTTAAAACTGGCAACTGGCGGACCTTCAGCAATCGCGAAGTACGTCCAAAGATCGCAGATCATGTGACAGGGGTATAAGCAATGCAGTGTTAGAGGAGGACCAAACGGAGGCACAAAGACAAGCGTCTCACTTTTAGGACGACCAAAACATAACTCCTGTTTTATTTCAAGAAGACACCGGTCCAGTTCTATCGGTTCTAGAACCCCGTTCCAGATAACGTAGAGGTTTTTTACGCTCCACTGCTCCATTGACACTTACCGTTACAGTAGTAGTTCATAGAGACTATTCATTAAGACTATTTCAAAGAGGCGATTCTAAGTGTATTTACCTTGCTTGTGTGACCCGTTTTTTTGTAGTTGAACAATTTCTCGCTTCCAAGCAGAACCAGAAGTAAATACATGTACTGTCAATAAGATAATTACAGGGGCGGGGATGATAGAAGAACTTTATCGCACGACAATTGTGCATGATATAATGTATGGCAACAACTATTACATAAAGTACAAAATAGAGGTATAGGATAAAGCTTAACATTAGTTAACATAACAATAAAGGCTAACATAATTCTTTGATATAGTATTGCAATGGAGTAGGCTAATCATTAGTTTTGGTATTCTTTCTAATAGCAGAGCAGTCCTTGATATATTTGCCAATTTTTGCATGACCCTTGTCTGAACAGGCTGCTCAAAGATTCAAAGATTGAAAACGAATAAAGAATACGACAATTAATTGTATCACATGTGTCTTGCAATTTCATAGTTGTGCGTTGTTTCAGGTACGAAGGACCAGTGGGACAAAACCTGTTTTAGCGAAGGAGCTGTGTGCTCACAGCGAAGGGGCTGCATGCTCGGTGGACTAGCTGTGTGCACAGCTCATTCGCTAAGCACACGGCCCCTTTTCTGTGTGCACACAACTCGTTCGCTGATCACACAGCCCCTTTTCTGCGTGCACACATCTCGTTCTCTGATCAGGCAGCCCCTTTCCTGCGTACACACAGCTCCTTCGCTGATCACACAGCCCCTTCGCTGAACACAGCTCCTTCACACACAGCTCCTTCGCCGAGCACACAGCCCCTTTGCTGTGAGCACACAGCTCATTCGCTGTGAGCACACAGATACTTCCCCGAGCACGCAGCCCCTGCGCTGTGAGTATACAGCTCCTTCGCCAAGCACGCAGCCCATTCACTGTGAGCACACAGCTCGTTCGCCGAGCGCACAGCCACTTCGCTGTGAGCACACAGCTCCTTTGCTGAGCATGCAGCCCCTTCGCTGTGAGCACACAGCTCCATCGCTAAAACAGGTTTTGTTCCAATGGTCCTTCGTAGGCAGGAGATCATGATCACGTAGCCTGAATGTTGACAAGATTATAGTTTATTCATTTACTTATTTGCAGACATCCCAGAACAAACATATGTCAGGCCTGCTACAGAGTAAAGGGGAATCCTGTGGTCTCGTATTACGGTAGTTACCGAGTAGCAGTTAACTATTCTACGACGTGCGTGCGTGTGTTGCACACAGTTTCAGCTGGAGTGCACCAGGACATGTTGATACAGACCTGTGTTACACATTTTCAATATAAGAGCATGAATCAAAGCACTTTCCCTGTATTTTTTTTAAGTTCAAACATTGCTGCATCTACATTTCAACCATGGTGACTGCACACTTGTACCCCTTCTTTAATTAATTTACGACTATTATCATCTGTAGCATTCTGCTATAGTCACTGAAGTCACAACAACATTATGTAAACCATGACGTTGGTGGTTCAGACCCAAGTCTGTACCCCAAGTAAAACGCGCTTATCAACGTGCACCCTGCTACCTTCACAGTTACTGATAATGACTCAACTTCCTATTCTTAACGTATAGTCTCACAATATAGTCTTTTTTAAAAGAAAAACCCGGGATTTTATCAGGGCATTCGAAAAAATCCCGGGTTTTTAAAAGAAAAACCCGGGATTTTATTTGGGCACCCCCAAAAAATCCCGGGTTTTTTCAAAGAAAAACCCGGGATTTTTTTTTAAATCCCGGGACAAAAAAAAAATCCCGGGATAAATCCCGGGATTTTTCTATATTCAATGAAGCATGAAGACCCCCACTGGGGGGTATAATGATCCGTTGGGTAACAAGGAACATTTTCACAAAATATCTGATATATAGGTGTAGTTTGTGAAAGGCTACAAGCATTAGTCCCAAGTGCTCTGCTCAGTCCCATTTTAATCTGCTCGATGTTAACTGTAATTCCTGATTTTTTCAATGTACTGTTATGTTCACGTTTTTCACTGTGACGACTATAACGTGAACTTATCACTACTGATAACAAATAAATCACAGCCTTTTTTAATGCGCACTTGTCACGACAGTGAACATTTAGTTCCGAGAAAAAGTTAGATTTTCTCAGACTGTGAAAATTTGGTACCGTGAAGACAAAGTGGATTACAGTAATTGTGCATTTGTCTAGTATACAGCATATTCTACAGAGTGAAGTGTCAGAAAAGTATAACCCTAGCATCTGGTATTACTAGCTTGAGATTTTGAAGCTATTGATAGTATTTTAGATTAAAGCTCTGATCATGAAGAGCAGCAGTAAAGTTGGTGATTAAGTCATATTATGCTGACATTTTATGTTGTACATGTAGATTTATATCAGGTTGGTATATCAATTGAACAAAGTCTTCTTCATTAGTAACCTTCTTTAATTCTTCGGTAAAGGTTTTGGAGACCATCTGTCTCCTTCAGCAGTATAAAATGTGATGTCATCCAAACCTTTACCAAAGATAAAGAAGGTTGCATAACGAAGAAGACTTTGTAAAAAAAATGTTTCAGGTTTAAAGTTTTTAGGTTGTGTGCACCAGTGCAGTGGATCAGAGGTACATTATAGACTTGTAAATGAATTTTGAGCTGCTGTGAATTTTACAATCTTTTGCTTGTAAGTTGGAATAGGATGAATAAAGAATGATCAAAATACTGGCACCCTGGCTTCCTTTCAAATTACGGTATAAGAAAGGTTACTCACATGAGCAGTGTCCGGAGGACCTTCAGATCAGCTACAAGCTGCCTTGTCTTCCCGCTCTGGAAAAGGGAAGGAAAAATTAATTGCATGAGGAGTCACACAAAAATATTTTTCCAGTTGATGCACAAGCTTTGATTTTGACCAGATTTTTTGGGCTGAGTAATATTTTTCAGCCTTTTTCCTTTTTTTCCTTAAAGTTTGTATCTGTCATACATTCAATCAGTTAACCTACTTAAACATGCACAAGAAAAACAAACTATATGTTTTGTACCATTTATGTGTAGTGATATAGGTTGATAGATTCATTAGTACTCAATGTAATCTGTATCTCCATTATATTCTATCTGCCCCTTACCTCCCTCATGACCTCAATGAAAAGCGGCCTGCTGGCCGATTTGAGCTTGTCATGAAAAAAGACAGGTTCAAACAAACAAACAAAAACGGGTGTTCGGAATTACCGGTCCGGTCCGGACCGCGGAATTACCAGTCCGGTCTGGTTTGGGGGCGGAAAAACCGGTCCGACCTGTTGTATGGTGTGTTCCTGTATATCACAACATGGAGCGCACTGATTGGATGTATGGGGGTCTGCATGCTTATGTCACTGTTTACGTCAGATCGATCGGCGACGGTTAACATATACATTGCACTGGTGGAAAGTTTGCCATGACCGAAGCACTGAACGGAACCTACTGCCAACAACACTCAATGTAGTAAAACAGTCACTTTTGAACACTAACGTTATCGTAGATTACGATGGGGCGATTACGATTAGCATAATCGTGTACACGCCGTAAATCCGACGGGACGGTATCACGTGAAGAGCGGTCGATTCTCACCTCACCTCACCGGTCGGTTGTATTCAAAATACTCATTGAATACCGTGTACACGGAATATTCATGAGCATTATTATTAATCAAACAGCCTGATTTACGGCAGAAATTTAACAGCGTCTGGTCGGAAGGGCGGGGTTCTACCGCGTATGCAACGTAATTAGACTGTGTTTAAGTAAAATGGCTAGCCGATCTTAAACTTTTGCTATTTTCCTAACACTAAAGAACAATTCTCATAACCATATTTTCTTTGAAATAATTCTTCATTCAAAAATATGTGTATTCAAACAATACTGAGATAAATGCAACCATTGCAACGTCAATATAAAGCGCCTGTACATGTTCGCAGAAAACCAAACATAACCGGACAATACAAGTCACCGGCAACTTTGATATTGCCGCCGGGCGTGATCAAGATCGGGAACATGCACCAGTGCGCAGTTTGAAAGCCACCTTTGAATTTTGATAGGAATATCTGTGCACAGCAAATACATATCTGGAATGGTGCAACTATGTATTTTAGAACTACTACGTACTCGCTTTCTATTAGATATGACCAAAGATGTTATATACACTATAGAGTTTAAAGGCACTTTTCTCCTTGGTATGACACACGCAGTCGGCGTGGTTTTGTGTGGGGTTCAGAAAGTGAGGAATGTTGTCAAACTTTGTGGTTTTGAGCGGAAATATGGGACATACATTATTGAAATAGAAACCAATAGATGTTTTCTGCGGGTGAATATGTTTAATAGATGTTCAGATACCGGTAGCATTGTAGCAAAAATGGGTCTGACCCGGGCCCTCTTGCCGCGCCGCTCAATTTGATTGATACATATGCGGGCGGGGCGCGGCTTCTTTGAGTTTGACCAAGGAGGTTAATCGCATTGGTTTGACGGCATGTTTTCAAAGAACGGGCCTGCGCTATATACAACTATCAGCACGGGGCTTGTTTTTCCACAGTGTTTGATTATGTTTCTTGGTTTACTTTATTTCATAGCGATATTTAGTACCGATTAATATATTTTAGGTATTTTGGAATAGCATGTATCGTAAACCCACATCGTAAAGTTCAACAGGCGTGCACAAATTGTTAGACAGATTCATGCAGTTGTGATTTATACTGATATATGGTGCCACCGCGACTTAAGATGACAAAGGCATGGAGGTTCATCATACATTTAGCAATGTACCTACCGTATTTCCACATTTGGAATAGATGGTGGTCGATCTGGTAGCTGCACAATGATGATGGAAAGCTCTCGTATGAACTTACCTTCCAGGTTTTAAACGTTTTATGATGTGTACATGTGTTCTCCAAATTAAAGGAGCTTGACCAGTTTCTCACCTATAATTTTCAGCAGCTACACTGTAGTTGTAGATTATAGAATCAATAAACAAGGTTTAAAATGGGGTTACATCGTCACCACTGTTAACAGCGATATTTTTGTACAAGCAAGGACGTTACATCTGATGTAACGTCCTTGGTACAAGCAGAAGATTATAATATTATGTTCTTTTGTTTTGGGGCTCATTCATACAACCCCCTCTCGACATTTCTTGCAGTATGAATCGGAAATGCAATTTTTTTAATATATGGACGATGGACTTCTATAATGCTATTTTTTATATCAAAATTTGAAATCAAGAGCTCATGACAG
>NW_023365770.1:16101-17169 GCF_000003815.2 Branchiostoma floridae
GAATCTAGGATCGCTGCAAGGTTGAATGTACTCCAGGCCGTCGGCGAGAAAAACAACTCCTCTAGCCGGCTGACTCCCCTAGCGTACCATTGACTCTATTTGTCCATTTTCTACAATTAAACCACCGATCCGCGGAGCCTGGTAGAGGCTAGGGCTTCTTGGTGGAGCTGCACCCCCGACGATCAGCAGTGTGCAACGGATGGAACCCCGAATCCCTTTATTCTGACTTAGAAATGTAGCTACCTAATAATAGTACATTTTGTATGTAGTGTATGTAGTATATACATAGAAGTAAGTGTAATATTAGTTGCGACTTCACAAGTTTCAACAGATACGGTTAATTAGTTACGCCAAACAACACAACATTGAACAGACATATACGATCAACAAATACATTAAAGCACATAAGGTTGAAAGAATGCCTTGTATTGATTTCGTCGGTCCGACGATAAGGAGCGGCAGTCAGCGATGTTCCGTCAGGAAGCTCCGTCAGGAACAGGTAGGTCTTGTTGGGCCCCTCGGCACCCTCGACGACCAGCAGCATTATTTCAAGCAAAGTCGTCGGATGAAAACATAGTTATCGTCTAGTAAAGTAGTTGTGATATCAATAACTAATTAAACAAGGACCATCAGCTTATCTAGAAATACATAGTATATCCGGGCATATGGTTACATTATACAATGTATATTGTAAATTGTATATTGTATTACACAATGTATATTAAATATATTCCGGCTTTCTAAGAAGAAAAAAATATCCGAAAAGTCCGCCTCTAGAAAAGTAGCTATGATATCAATCAATTCCTAACAAATGAGCATCAGCTTATCTATAGAAATGACCGGAAATGATCTATAGAAAGTTATGACCGGGCATAATATGGTTCTACAATTTCACCTTGTACATGTATATGGTAAATAACCAACTATGGCAAACCTTATTTTTCCACTTGCAAAGAAAAAAAGGTTATACTCAGTGAGACATTTGTAATGGGAATATTAGAAATTGTCTCCGATTTCTAACGTAATGTAGGAAGTTCTACACGATCCTGAAAAGCTATCGTTCGGCAG
>NW_023365770.1:17269-17715 GCF_000003815.2 Branchiostoma floridae
AGACACGACATACACTTATAACTTTCAACCAATATGACCAGTATAGGTAATATGTATTATGACTATTCACAGCAACATGATTTAGACACATATTGTGTTTAAGTTCACATCAAAACTCTATATGGGGCAACTACCTATAAGCATACAGTTGCAGTGAAAATACGAGCACTGGTCTCTTTTCTCATCACTATAAATGTATTATGCTGGTATTGATTCATAATGCAGTAGTTTGCATGTTGTGTGAGCTAATAGTCTAGAAAGGTTCATACAAGAATGATTCTTTGGTATGGGACTAGTCTAAACTAGAAATGTGACTATCCTCATCTGCACAACTGCACAAACATTTCCACTTACAACATGTATATTGTTTTCAAAATACATATTTTTACTTGTTGTTCAATACATGTGCTACTATCTTTACTCAATCTAAGGATACTTTGCTAAGA